>NC_081561.1:63691867-63701335 GCF_022355385.1 Mustela nigripes
AAAGAAAGAAAGAAAGAAAGAAAGAAAGAAAGAAAGAAAGAAAGAAAGAAAATAGGTTGGGAAAAAAGTGAGGAGACCCTCAGGGACCTCCTGAGAACTATAGCAAAAAATCTAACATTCATGTCATTGGAGTCCCCAAGGAGAGGAGAAAGAGTGTGGAGTTGAGAAGTATTCAAAGTAGTAATGGTTGAAAATTCCCCAGTTTTGGCAAAAGCCATAAATCTAGAGCTTTAAGAAACTGAGCAAACCTCTAACAGGATAAACTCACATCCCCACTAAGCCACATCATTGTTAAACTTCATAACACTAAAGACAAAGAGAAAATCTGAAAGCAGTAAGAGAGAGAGATGATACTTTACATACAGGAAAAAAGAAATATTTGAAGTATAGTGGATTTCTCATCAGAAATCAAGAAATCTAGAAGGAAGTAGAATATTCTCAAGTGATGATAGAAAAGAACTGTCGGCCCAGAATGTATACACAGTATACACAGTGTAATTAACAGTCAGGAATCAAGGGGAAATAAAGATAAGTTCCGACAAAGGAAAACCTAAGAGAATTAGTTGCCAGTGCACCTTCCCTAAAAGAAGGGATAAGGGAGGTTCTTGAAAAAAAGGGAAATGAAAGAAGAATGAATCTTGAAACACTAGCAAGGAAGAGAGAACAACAGAAAGAGCAAAAATATGCATTAATAAAATAAACTGTGTTTCTCCTCAAACCGTGTTTGGTGAAGCAAAAAATAAAGCACTGTTTGATGACAATTATATTGTAAACAAGGGAGGGTAGAAGGTTTTTATACTTTATTCAAACTGATAAGATGTCAACATCAGTAGATCTCTGGTGATGGAAGGGTTCTTGATATTTTTTTTTCTTAAGATTTAACTCATTTATTTGAGAGGGAGAGTGAGCACAAGTAGGGAGAGGGGCACAGAGAAAGGGAGAGGGAGAAGCAGACTCCCAGCTAAGCCAAGAGCCCGACATCGGACTGGATCTCGGGACCCTGGAACCATGACCTGAGCTGAAGGCAGATGATTGAGCCATCCAGGCACCCAAGGAGTTCTGGATCTGAATTGCAGTGATGGTTTCTTGTACCTACACATGTGATAAAATGACATACATATTGTACTGATGTCAGCCTCCTGATTTTGACAACATACTCAAGTTATGCAAGAAATAACCATTGGGGGGAACTGGGTGAAGGATACACAGAGCCACTCTGTCCTCTCTTTGCCATTTCCTGAAAATTTGTAACTATTTACTTTAATAAAAAATTAATATTTACAGATCTGAAAACTTTAGTGTCATTTGTTCTGTGATGTTCTTCTATTCAGTAAATTTGGTAATACAAATTATTAGACTTCTCCCTCATGGGACTCAGTAAAACTAATTCTATTAGACATTGACCACAACATGCCTGCCAGTAAACACTTTATTTTCTCAAAGTTGGCTTTTTAGTAGAAAACATTGGTCACCACCAAATTATACAAAAACCCACTGGCTCCCACAGATCTTTTCAACTTCTGGCCACAGTTTTATTTCACCAGATGGATCGTTTATAAACACGTACCTGTGCTTGGCTCCACTTCCTGCTCTGCTGAATTTCTTGAATTTCTAACTTTTGTGATTTCACTATTATTCTTAAATGGAAACTCTTAAGTGTAGCTCTTTTAAAATTTTATCATCAACTGAAAACATGGCTTTGTGCTTAAAAACCAGAACACATATCAGCTTTTAAACTCCCCTGAAATTATATAAGATGATGACCTAAAGATGTTTAATAAGGATCATATTACCATGCTGTGCACAGCTTGTGAACTTGGAGAGAGCATGGCAGTCTACCTGACAAACACAGATTGTATTAAGGATGCACATTTAAAGTAATGAAATTTACTATTGTAGGTAAACAAATGAGTCTAAATCTGGATGTCTCTTCTTAGGAATGGCCATTCAAGAAATTGCATGCCACCGTCAGTTTTTCAAGGATAACTAAATTAAAGCTATTTGTGATGCACATGATAAAATACCTCTAGAAATGGTCTGAGAGTTGTATGAAGCAGTTTGACTGTGGGAACTAGGAGTTCTCTGACAGAGCAGAGATATGCGATGAAAATTGCTGGGTCAGTGGTAAAATAAGTAGCATGGCTAAAATTAAAAAGACAATAAAAGAGACTGACTTGTGGATCAGGGGTGCTTTCTCTCACAGTGATGTGACTCCTTCCTTAGCCAGAAGATACTTAGGCTAGCATACCCCCTACTAAAACAGATCATGAGGCCAGGATTGTGAAGGTGAGCCCACGGAGCACCACCAGGGAGTTGGGAAGTGAGACAGTGAAAGAAAGGAAGCCACCAGGAGTTATGTCAAGAGAGTTTGTTACTATTTTGGGAGCTGGGACTCAATCCCACTGGAGTTCTCTGGGGGACTGTGAAGGGCATGCCTCAGAGGTGTTCTACCCAAGAGGCAAAGAACCTCCTCTATATTCCACCACACCTGTCTATCATTGGCTGGTGGCTGCTTCCGGGGTATGAACACGTGGCACTTCTAGCCTCACCCCTACGTGGACTAAACAAGCCTCCTAGGCCTGGTGAGTATGCGGGAAGAGAGCAGCAGGCTCTTGCAGTGAGAAGCCATTTGCGTGAATGGGAACAGCCAAGTCTTGAGTTGATAGGGATGGGGCCCCTTCTAATTTCTGCGGCAGGACACCCGCATTTCTGCTGATTGTCGCCAGAGAACATCTGGGCTTTTCTCCTCCGCAATGGCCCTGATAGGAAAGCAGATCAAAACAAAATTCAAAATGAAAACGAAACCCGATGTGATCAGTAACTACGTCTTATGTTAAGACTGTGCTCTTAAAACATTGTAATACTGGAATGAAGAGAAATTATCTGCATGTTTTCTTCCCAGTTTTCTGAACTTCACATACTCAGTATCATTTTGCCCATTCATCCTTGAGGAAGTAAAACAGTTTCCTTGTCCATTAAGAACATTTTTTTAATATGTGCTGGTCCTCAAAGACAGCAAGTGTGTTCCCAGCTCAGGGCCTTTGCACTTGCTATCCCTTTTGCCTGGAACTCTTTCTTGCTCCTGGCTTATACCAGCAGGTCTCTGCTCCCATGTCTTCTCAGTGAGACCTTCCCTGACCACCCATGTAAGAAAACAGCCCCCACCCTGCTCTTATTCTTACTGTGCTCGATTTTTCTTTATAGCATGTGTCACCCACTAACATACTGTACACAGAGTTTACTTGTCATGTTTGTATATTGCCTGCCTCTGCCCATTCAAATGGAAGCTTCATGAAAGCACAGACTCTTCATCTGCACTTACTGCTGTAACCTTGGCTCCTAGGAAGGCGTTGGATATATACTGGATATTCAGTGAATTGCTGTTGAGGGAGAGGCTCAGGATGAGGAGGATCATTCTTTCAGGGCCGTAGCTTTCCCTCTGTTGTTGAATGCATGGTGATGGGCTCTTTTTGTTATAAAAGCAGTTTTTACTTTTGCTTCCTTCCTGAGGTATTTTTGTGGACAGAGGCCTTCCCGG
This sequence comes from Mustela nigripes, assembly GCF_022355385.1. Classification (NCBI taxonomy): domain Eukaryota; kingdom Metazoa; phylum Chordata; class Mammalia; order Carnivora; family Mustelidae; genus Mustela; species Mustela nigripes. Next base: position 63,695,406 of record NC_081561.1, read on the forward strand.
TGAATCTAAACATGACAGATAGCTGCTTTTTTTTTCTTTTTTTCTTTTTTGTCTAGTCTGGTGGTTTTCAAAGTGGTGACCTCGGAACTTGGGAGGCATGCGGATTCTCTAGCCTCACTCAGACCTGCTGAATCAGAGCAGTCTCTTCTTAAAAAGGCCTGTACATGCTTCTGATACACTAACCCAGAAACTGAAGCTGGAGATTGTGTCATCTAGGCAGATGGCTTGGGAGAGTACACTCCTGGTGTTTGTCTGGAGGGGTATCTTTTCCAGAGATCTGAGATATACTCTGAGCAACTTTACACTTCTGAAATTTTGGTGCATGTTTATAATTGTCATGCCACTTCTTTCTAAAATTAGTGGAAACACCTCACCCTACTGCTGAGGAAGGCTTCCTGAGTATGAACCCCATGTGCAGGGCCCCCTGTGCGGAAGGGCACCTGTCTTAGTTTAACACTCTGTTGTTCATGTTTATAGGACGATTAAAAAGTAACAGAGAAATCAGAAACGATTTGGCTAAGGTTCTTAATCAGTTATGACTAGTTTTCAGGAATTTGAACACTTTCTCTAAAGAAATAAATGAGGGAGACTATGTAACATGTTAAGACTGTGGACTTTGGAGCCATAAAAGTTTGGTTCAGTTCCCACCTTTAATACTTGATAACTCTGTGGCGTTGAGCAAGTTACTCATTCCATGTCTCAGTTTTTTATCTGTAGTTGGGGAAAATGGCGCCACTGTAGCTACTTTGTGAGGATCAGATGAACTGGACACAAAAAACATGCCCCAGTATACAGTGTGGGCTCAGGAAGTGTTAACTAGCACCCATTTTGGCTCGTCACCACTACTTTTCTGGACTAAGATTTTTCATTCCAGTGCAGGGTTTTACCAAGTTGTGAATGCTTTTCTGTATGGACTTCCCTCCCCTGCCCCCTGATTCTTGTTAGATTTGGTTTTTGGTGAGGCAGAAATCTGCCATTTTATCAGAAATCTTTACTTCTGGAAATGAAGATGCAGTCCCAGATGATCCAGAGATATTTCCGGTTATTATTATTCACCTTCTTATCTTATCAATGAATGATAAACAAAGAAAGCAAATGGAATGCAAAGGCTTCTGGAAAATCCTTCCTACACAAATGTGAAGTGATTGATTACAACTGGCAAGGTTTTTACTATAGTTATTTGAATTTACAATTGACTGGCAAAAAGCACAACCATAGTTAAAATATGTTGTTTAAATTGTTGGGGTAAATACAGCAGTAAATTTACTTAGTGCGCGATCTAAATGTCTTCTTTTGAAAGTTGTTTTACTTGGAGCAGATCTCTTAGCAGAATTTCTGTCATTCTCAGTGAATGTGGCCATTCCTATGCCTGGCCAGGTGTTTTTGGTCAGATTTTTAACATAATTCTGGCTAAATAACATGAACAGACTTACTTATTGTCATTTGATAACAGCGAGAATATACTTGATTTTATGTGGAGCTTTGCCAACCTTATAATACTTGCACACACATGATCTCGCATAGTTTTTACCTCAACCCCATGGGTAGGCAGGTCTTACTTTTCCCCTTTTAGATAAGAAAAGTAGGGCTCTGAGTGTTTAACTGACTTCCGTGGGGTCACACAGTAGTTAGGTTGTGGAACTGAGACTAGAATAGGTCTTTCTTTCATGGTCCTTTGATCTCTACATTGCTCTATCACACAGCAGTGTTTGTGTATTTCATTGCATTTCAGTGAGATTACCCTTCTAAATTCACCAGTGAGGTTGGTGTCACCAAATCAGTGGGCAGCTTTCAGTCCTCATCCTGGTTGACTTTCAGGAGCATTCAGCAGTGTTAGCTCTTTCTCTCCTGGCCATTGTAAACAGACACAACTGAGGTGTTGGCTTTGTCTTGGTAAGTGCCGGGGGTGGGGGTTCCGCAGGTGTGGGAAGTGAAACACAACTTCTCTTTCAGTTCCCTCCTGGATTTGTTCTTTCTGTGCTCTAGAATCCATGATCTCTGTGGTCCTGTAACCACTGTGCCTTTTTCCCATGCCCTCTCAAATGTTCATGTCCTCCAGATGACTTTTCTTCCCTTTGTCCATAAAATGTCTTCATTCAGTGTGGCTATTCTTTGAGGAAAAGAACTAGATTGGATAAATTAACCATTATTTATCACTCATTCAGCTAACATTTTCTGAGCGCTGGGTATATATCAGGCACTGAAAGTTAAGTCTTAACTTTCTTAGAGGAATTTTTGTTATATGAAAAGATCCTTGTTTACCAAAATCAGAGGACTGATAGCATCTCAGGCATGAAGATACACTGAAATGAGAGATGTTAAGCTGTGTGTTGGAAGATGTTTTGATCAAGTGTCGAATTAGGTCATTGCCAGGCCCGTCATTCTCACAGATTATGATAGGGGAAAACTGTCTCACTATAGTTTCCAGCAGGACAGTTGTGACCCTGTAATGTGGTCTCTGGCAGCCATGGCCGATGGGACCAGAGCAAGGAATCCGAGTCAAGGGCAGCAGTGCAAAGGCTGCCCATGACTTTGGAGATCTAGGGCCAAAAGTGTTACCCAAATAGAAATGGGCTGGGGCTGGTTGGGTGTCACTCTTGGCGGAATATGAACTAGACAAATCTGGACAAAGCAGACCAGTGGAGCAGGAGCTGGAAGAGTGAGGGTAGAGAATGAGAGTCTGAAGGGGTCATCGTGGACTACACAGCGGTGACAGTTAGGAATTATCATAGCCTCTGCTAGTTCATAACTGGTGCACAAGATAAAGGTCCTAATTGTAAGAGAGGCCTGGAGGAAATCCCTGTTTCTACATGTCCTCATGCTCTTGCAGTTACCTTGCTTCTCTGGGTCTTTGTTCATTCTGACCAAATGCATTTCATTAAATCAAGGTCTATTTTATAAGTAGACTTGATCTACTTTGTTTATACCTGATGTTAGCCTCAATACAGATGTAGAAATTATTTTTATTCCTATTTTTGTTGAGACGTGACTGACAAAATTAAAAGTATATATTTAGATTGTTCAACATTCTGTTTTTAAAAAAATTACTTTTTGAGTATACTGAATGTTCGAAAGCAACCTAATGGTTGTAAAAATTATGTTTAATACTTGAATCTGAGCAGTTGGAGTCCAGTTTTCTGGTGTGAAATGCAAAGCCTATCTTCCTGTCTAGTTACTGCATGTGTCATTTCTATGCTCAGAACCCTTCAGTGGCTCCTTGTTTCATTCAGAGAAAAAGCCCAGCTCTTTATGATGGCTTAGAACCAGCTCCAGCTTTATGGACCTTGGCTTTGCAGCCACTCAGGGCCCTATACTGAAAAGGGCCCCATGCCTGGTTTCGTTCTCTGCTATTGACATCTTGGAATTCCTAATAAGTTTATATTTGAATTTGCATTTTGTAAGTGAAGTCCAATGGGACAGAGGAGCATTTTCTTGAAGAGCAGAGATTCCCTGTAGCAGCAGGCTGCACATGTGCTTGGGGTCCAGCTAGCAGCTGACACGCACACAGCCTTGGGCACAGGAGGCAGCACCCACCCAGTAGCCTTTGGCCAGCTGCACATCAGAGCAGTCCAGGGTGCCGCACGTCCCTGAGGGCATGGGCATGCTGGGGCATGGTTCTAGATGCAGAGTGTGACCACTGTAACATCAACAGAAGGGCATCTCGGCCATGCAAGACAATGGGGAGCTAAGGACCTGAAAGATGGTGAACATTAAAAAAAAAAAAAAAAAAAGCAGGGGCTTCTTAAGGGGGCAACACCATGACAGCCACGGGAGGCTGGCTGCCCTGTGTGTTCCCAGAGCTGGTCCTGACAGTGTGTGATATTTAACTCTTAGTTTTGGGCACTGGAACAGAACTGCTAGCACTCGGTGCAGACTTGATCAGTAAGCTATGACAAAATAAAAGGGGACATTATGGACATGGGGGAGGTTATGTGCTTTGGTGAGTGCTGTGAAGTGTGTAAACCTGGTGATTCACAGACCTGTACCCCTGGGGATAAAAATATATGTTTATAAAAAATAAAAAAATAAAAATTAAAAAAATTTAAAAAAAGGGGGGGACATAGGAACATTGCAATAAAGCATATCAAAGAGTTAGAATTCCTCAAAGAGGTCAGAATTTCCCATTTTGAAAACATTGCAGGTAAAGCACATATCCCCAGGCTTAGAAACAGAAATTAAATTTAAGATCATGCAACAGAAAAGGATACTATTTGTACAAGAAGCTTCAGATGAACCAGTTACTGATATTTTAAAATGAAAATTTTAGGAGATAATTTTAAAATTAAATTTTTCCTGATAATCATAGATATAGCAATAAAACTCATAAATAGGTGTCTTGGGTTCTGCACAAATTATGAAGCCACTTCCAGTTTCTTGTTCCATCTCCATGAGTGACAGGAGATGTCAGAGCAAAGATTAAAATGCATTGGGTATAATTGCATTTAAAATTACATCCAAACGACATGAAACTGATTTGTATGAAGAGTTCAATCTTTTTAGAGAAATTATTTTGTAAGATTCATCAGCTTAGAGGTACTAAAATTTGTATTTTGAAGTAATTTGTAAGAAATTTATTTCAATGTTGTCGTAACCTATAAAATACTCATAATAGCTCCAGTAACAGTTGGATCAGCAGAAAGATCTTTCTCATAAGTAAAGACTATCAAAAACTATTTGTATATTACATACCCATGACTTACTTATTTTATAACTGGAAGTTTGTACCTTTTGACCCCCTCTGCCCACTGTGGTAACTATAGTTAACAATACTGTATTTTATATTTAAGTAAAAGTTGCTAATAGATCCAAAAGTTTTCATCACAAGAAAAATAATTTTTGAAAAAAAGCCTATTTATGATCTTGCATTTGCTGACACCTTTCAGTTAAATCAATTGAAAATGATGTGAGAGACATAAATTTTGATAATCTAATAAATGAATATATAGTAAAAGCAAGCCAGGAAAATTATATGGTCAATCAAGACATATTAATAAAATATTTATAAATTATTGTATAGATAATATATGTAAACATTAAATAATAAAGTTTTATATGTATAAAATTATAATTCCAATTTATTGGACATTTGAAAGTTTATCATTGTGCAATATAATACCGTTATGCCTTGAATTAGAAGTAATCCCTATATTATAAATACTAAAGTATCTTTAAGGAAAACACTTTATATTCTAATAACTCTGACAGCACTTTTTCTCATTTTGAATAAAGGTGCTATGCTTTTTCATCATTCACTGGGACTTGCAAATACTACAATTAGCCCTACCATAAAAGGTCTTCAAGATCTGCTTCCCCTTTGTAAACAAAGGGGACTTACCTTAAAACTTTTTTTTTAATTTTTTCAATTTATTTATTTTCAGAAAAACAGTATTCATTATTTTTTCACCACACCCAGTGCTCCATGCAATCCGTGCCCTCCATAATACCCACCACCTGGTACCCCAACCCCCCCCCCCCCCGCCACTTCAAACCCCTCAGATTGTTTTTCAGAGTCCATAGTCTCTCATGATTCACCTCCCCTTCCAATTTACCCCAAAACCCTTCTCCTCTCTAACACCCCTTGTCCTCCATGATATTTGTTATGCTCCACAAATAAGTGAAACCATATGATAATTGACTCTCTCTGCTTGACTTATTTCACTCAGCATAATCTCTTCCAGTCCTGTCCATGTTGCTACAAAAGTTGGGTATTCATCCTTTCTGATGGAGGCATAATACTCCGTAGTGTATATGGACCACATCTTCCTTATCCAGAAAACTTTTTTCTTTTTCTCTTATATTCTCCCATTTGCTCACTCACTATGCTTCAGGTTTTAACGCTCGAGGAATTTTCAGCCTCAGGTAGGGCTTTTGCCCTGGCTGTTTTTTTTTTTCCTACCTGGAATGTTCTTCCCCCAGATACCCACATAGCT
>NC_081561.1:63701735-63748044 GCF_022355385.1 Mustela nigripes
TTTTTTTTCCTACCTGGAATGTTCTTCCCCCAGATACCCACATAGCTCATACTGTCACCTCTTTAAAGTTTTTGCTCAAATGTCAGCTTCTTTAAAAAAAAAAGAAAAACATTTTATTTATTTATTTGACAGGGAGAGATCTCAAGCAGGCAGAGAGGCAGGCAGAGAGAGAGGAGGAAGCAGGCTCCCTGCTGAGCAGAGAGCCAGGTGTGGGGGCTCAATCCCAGGACCCTGAGATCATGACCTGAGCCAAAGGCAGTGGCTTAACCCACTGAGCCACTCAGGCGCCCCTCAAATGTCAAGCTTCTTAATGAGGCACAGCCTGATCACCCTAGTTAAAACTGTATCCCATCCCTCTCCCTGACTACCATAGACCTCGTACCCTACTCTGCATTTTTCTTTTTCTCTGTAGAACCTATCACCTTCTGACATATATAATTGCCTACGTATTTTGTCTGTTGTACATTATCTGTCTGCTCTGCTAGAATGTCAGAATTAGTATGTAGGATTTTTGTTCTGTTTGCTGATGACTCCCAAGAACCAATAATGATAGAAACCCGGTGAGTATTTGTGGAATGAAGTCTGAAACCATTAGATAAACGTGTAGTCACTGTACAAACCAAAATTATTCATATAACTGCAGTGTGTTTGCCTTTGTTGTACATAGGCAAATCAGATTCTTGATTCCTCAAATTGTTTACAGCTAATGCTTTTGTATTTCCATCTACTTTAATTAATGAAAATTCCCATTATAGGACCATATACTCATTGCATGCTAATTAAATTGTGCTGTTCATATAATTGTAGCCATAAAAGGCTTTCAGAACACTAAAAACTTTGTTATAAAAGCTTAAACAGTTAAAATAAAAAGAAAACCCCAGTGGCTGAATTCTTTATTTGCTTGTTAAGAATATTTATCCCCTATGAGACCCTGTTTAGCCTCAATCTAAATGATAATAGAAGTACAGTATGTTTTCACTTAGGAGTGTCTGTATTTTCATTCTTAATTTAGGTGAATAGGCAATTGCATCAGGAATTATTCTTATTCGGAGATAAAATATTCTTCACCCATAGCTCTGCAGAAATTCATTTACTAGCTTGTGTGCACTTGCGAGCACTAGAATCTTTGAAAATCAATATTCCTTTTACTTCTGATTTAATTTTGGTTTATCATGAGAACACCCATTTTTTTTTCTCACTGAGATGAAATCAGGGTTATTAAACTAGGAAGAATCTTTTTTTTTTTTTTTTTTAAATAACAAGCTTGTGTTGCTTGCTACTTAAAAAAAATGGAATAGCTAAATGGAATAGCTTCTTTAATGGGAGAAATTGTTATTGAAAGTTGCTGGGCTATCTGTATGTTTCTGGGAGAGGGAGTATTTATATCAGGACAATAAAATTTTGAATTTTCAAGGAAGCCACCAGAATAATGAAACATTTAAGTAACATATCAAAACTATTTTCTAAATGTTGATATGACATAAAATCTTGATTAGCTTCTTTAAATGTAATTAGAAGGTGAAAATCATGATGATAGCTTCATATCTGTATCATATAAAGGCATGGCTCCAAAGATTTCTCAATTTCCATATGATATTCATATATGAGCAATAAGAATTAAAATTTTATGGTACTAAGAAGATCCTAAGATGGATACTACAAAGTTGCTGATTCTGTAGTTTTCTGATCTATTTTTATCTTCAATATCATTGAACCATGGAAAAAATGATCAGTATAATATTAGTCTTCAGAACTTTCTCAATGACAAGACATAGAAACCTACCTCAAATCCTAGAGAAAGGAATTTACTGGCTTATGTTAGTAGGAAGTCAAGAAATGTGTTGACTCCAGACTCAGCTTCTTCCAGGTGGCCAGCAGCTCCAAATTTACAGGCTTGTAGAACCCCAACCCTCAAAACAGGACATTTACCTTTCTTAATAGCTTCAGTAGAATGATCATGTGAGGTTCTCTATTTGCATGGCCATCCCCAAACAAATCACTATCATTAGAGGATGGGGTACTCTCTTTACCTAGATTTCCCCAACCTGAGTGATAGCCCTACCCAATACCACTTGGAGGTAGGAAGAGGTTCTGCCAAAGGACAGGTTATTTATTAGCAATGCCCGAAAAAAGGGGCATAAGAAGATAAGCTAGACAGATCGGTCTCTGCCTTGAATCTATAGGCAAAGTTAAAACAAACAAACAAAAACAAATAAATAAGAAGATACCTATGAGATATTTAAAGCTTGAGGACATTCAGGGGTGACTATAGAAAATGAAGACCAAGAGCAGGGCTCGTTCACATTTTGGCTGTGTCCTTTTATGGTATCGAACAATTAGCTCATTTGTCTAATAAGGGGAAGTTACGGATGTCTGTATGTTCGGGACTGATTGTAGTTACACTAGATAAAGAAGAACTAAATGCATATTAGGTTTCTACTAGGTGTTAGGCCATACACACTTTGCAGTATTTTACACACATAGGTATACATTCTAGTTGAAACAATGAGACATTGATTCATCTGTAAGTAAGAAAAACTTAATAGTGGTTTAAAGATATGAGCATTTATTATTTCACATAAAAGAAACCTATATATAGGCATTCTAAGGCTGTATGGGAAACTCCCATGACCTCCAGGGACCCAGGCACCCTCTCTCATGTCCCACCATCCTTGTTTTATACCACCTCATTGCACAAGATGGCTGCTTGTACTCCAGTGCAAAGATGTTCCTTGTAGGCAGCAGAAAGGAGAGAGGAGAAGAAGATTGCAGCCACTCCTTTTTAAAGAGAATTATTGGCAGTCCCATACAACTTTCCACTTGGCTTTCATTAGCCTTAACTTAGTCACATGGCCATAACACACAACAAGTGGGGGGGGGTGTAATTCCTATAGTTAGCCATGTGCCCAGCTAAAGTCTGGGGTTTGGCTACTAAGAAAGAAGGGCAGATGACCATTGGGAGGCAACCAGGAGTCTCTGCCTCATACTTTTATCTCCTAAGGTGTACAGCAAACATTGGTTGTGGAGCTGGAAGACCATGTGATCCAACTTTGGAAAAGTCTTACTATCTCTGGATTTGAACTACTTTGGTATCCTTAAGAGCTCCCTTCCTTCTCTTACATAAGGCCTCAGACATGCTATAAAGAGGCTTTTGGTGGATCTTCACAGAGTCCTGGTATGAACTGACTTTCCAGGGGCCTCTGTGCCTGTGAACTCGGGGAGTGTGGCTCTACACTAAGACTGCATGTGACCACTGCTTTCTCAGATGCCATCTGTTACTACCACCATTCTTCCCTAAATGAATCGGAGGGTGAGAGTTTATGATAGTCCTCTTGCTGCTGAGAGGGTACCTCATTTCTGTCCTAACTAGCTGTTGCTTTGTTGTGTCATTTTTGAAAGTGAGGCTTCTATATATTAAGTACAGCAAACTCTTCTCTCATGAAAAGAAATTATTGAGTATAACTCTTCTGTTTCACCTCACATATTGCAAATCCTTTAAGGAACAGTAAGAGTACAATAAGGTTGTATTTTAAGTAGCCTCGAGTAAATTTATTAAAGTGTGGATGTGGTAAAAATATTTCCCCTTAGAGATTACTTGACAAAATAATGAACAGAGGTTCGGAAATATCTCAGTGATATAGCCATTATTCTTCTTTGTTAGACATATAAAAACACATAGCATATTTTATTTGAACCATAAACATGTTCAAATGTGGTTAAGGCTGCACTGTGATGAGTCATATATCACAATTTTATATTGAAAAAGTTGTGTGACAATTTACCTGATATTTTCAGCCTCTCGAAGATTAGAAGTACAGACAAGAAAGCAAATGTGAAACTTCCTCTATAAAATTCTTGTAGAGCATAATTCTGAGTGACCTATTCCAGTGACTTTACAACAAACCAAAGTGTAGTGTTGTCTCCTACGGCCATCATGTTATGAAAAGAATGTCAATGGTTACTTTGGGGAAATTAGGTGGTTTCAAAAACAACCGAGCATAGAGAGACTTAGTTTTAAGTTTGACTTTCTCTTAACTAAATTTACCACATAGGCCTTTGTCTCTAGTCAGCCTCTTTCAGAAGCTTGTCTCCCAGTTCACATGCAGCTAGGGTTGCCAGATACAGCAAATGAAGATACAGGATGCCACCATTAAACTTAAATTTCAGATAAGCAACAAATACAGTTTTAGTATAGATATGTCTCAAATGTCTCATGGGTCATCCTTATGCTAAAAAATTAATTTGTTGTTTGTCTGAAACTCAAATCTAGCGGGGCATCCCCTATTTGAACTGGAAACCCTACTTCCAGCCCTTATCACTGTGTTGTTGTCATGTATTTTCTTCGTTGGAGTTCACATCTCCATCAGTGTCCTGACCTATGCTGACAACCTTCTGTCCCTATATCTCCTTCTGCCTGCGGCCATTTCCATCCAGATGGCTTCTCTTCTTCCTTTGTTGCTTTACCAGCTTAATGCAGTCATTCATCCATCCACCCCTCCTCCTGACCCCTCCCCAAAATGACATGGTATTGTCTTTGCTTGACACCCCCAGGTTATTTGAGTCACCTCTACCCTTGTGCTCCATTTTTGTCAATCAAGGCCATCCATTCTTCCTTCGCAGTCTGTTTTTCCTTCCCTTTTTCCTGGCCTTTCCCTCTGCTTCTCTCTCTTTCTCTTTCCAAGTGCCCTCATCTGTCCATTCCCCTCGCTGCCTGCAGTTTAGGTCCTTGTCTGCAACTTTTCCAGTTGGCCTCTAGCTCTAGTCTCTTCCTACCCCTAGTCATTCTGAAATTGGGGTTCACATTCTAAACTATTGTACCAATTTTATTCCTTCTCAGCTAAAAGCCTTCGGTGACTTACTGTGGTCCACAGAATGAAACTTAAGCTCCTTATTTGAGGCCTCCCACAAAATATTTTCCCCAATTGATTTCTGCTGATTTCTCTAGTCTTGGTTGCATCAGTACCTTTGATCAGTGTTTATTCCCTGTTTAGATTCACTTAACCTTTCACCATAATATAATATTGGAAACTCCCTTAGAAATGTTTCAAATTATGTAATACTTTGGCATATAGACTATTTCTAAAATTTTTTTAAAGATATATATTTCAGAGAGAGAGAGAGAGCATAAGCAGGGAGGTGGCAAGCAGAGGGAGAAGCAGGCTCACCAGTGAGCAGGGAACCTGATGTGGAACTTGGGATGACCTGAGCCAAAGGCAGCCTCTTAACTGACCGATCCACCTAGGCATCCCAGGCATATAGATTAAAAGGAAGTAATATCTCAGTTTTATGTTACTGTATTAGTAAGTGTTACCTTATAAAGTTTATTCCTAATAAAAATTTAATACTATCCAAATTGTGTAAATACAAAGAAATATTTTGACTTTTCCTCATTTACCAAATGACACATCCTTTCTTGTGGTTTGAATTAATTAAATAAGAAAAATGTGACTTACTAACGTTTAAAATGGCTCCTTGCATTCTGTTTGGCTTTGTGACCAAACGCACATGGAAATGTGTATTATTAAACTATGTAGCAGCAGCATTTCATGACCTGATATTTAATTCTTAACATTTTGCTCTTAAAAACAAACTTTTCTGTAATTTCAAAAATTTCATACCTTGCTTACAGTATATTTCTCAGTGATAAGAAAGTAGGTATCAAGTTGCCATTTTCCAGCATTTTCTATAGGTCATATATTTCAGAATTAGATAATCTTTATTCATGGGAAATAAAAAGCTCAACTATGTAGTCATCTGCTTTCTCCTCATGACACCATTTGCCCAGGCTCTGGAGAATATATCTTTCAGACATGGGTTTGGCTTTGTTATAAGATACTGTCATAGCTCTTGTAAGTCTACAGCTAGTTCCCATGATATTTCTTTTCTCATTCTTTCTCCGGAGGCATAATAAGTTGAGTAAATAATGAGTGTCTGGTCTCTGGCCTATAGTAAAATGAAAATAAGGTTGTATTAATCTTGAACTGCAGTCTGGCTGAGTTTATCTCAAGATAGGTACTGATCGGCATGCTGTAATGAATTACAGTTAATGTGTATTTGTAGATGTGAAGGATTAAAATCATCAGAGTTTCAGTACATAGAAGTGCTTGAGCTGGATCTCTTCTTTTGTCTCTCCAGATCTCCTGTCTTGCCCTTTCTACTTGGTCTCACCCCAATTTGGGGCCTGTGGGGGCTCATCAACCTGCTTACTGCCCTCCAGCTTCTGAGTGGTTTCAACCAATGGAAAGGTCCAGGAGGTGATAAGAGGGGAAGGGACAGTGTCTGGGTTCCAGAATCTTTCTTTCTCCTTGTACCTGAAAGCCTAGAGGTGATATCAGACCCATCACTACCAGCCCTGGATTTCACACTCTTCCCTGTGTCCCACAGTTTTGTAAACAGTCCCTTAGTGAATGGAGTGTGCCATGGATTTCCTGTTGGGATCTCACTGATACAGTGCCTTACATGGTGAAACTAATTTAATCCCTTCATCTGTACCATGAAATAAGCACAAACAGCATCCTTATTCTAGAGGAAGGGAGAGTGAAGCACAGAAACACTAAATGCCCTGCAAAGATCACAGGGTTAATATGTGACAGAGCCAGGATTAAAGCCTGGATCCAGGCTACACCATCTTAACCATTACTCTATACCCAGCTATGATAGTATGAACAACAGTGATTTTATCATTGTTTTGGGAATATTCACAATAACAAAATATATTAACATTACCTATGTTGATGACATGTATAGATTGATCAAATTATCGCCAGTGCTCTCTCCCCACGTAGAACTTTCATCTGAATACTTCAAAAGAGAGTGATTTTTTTTTCTCTGTTATCCAGGAAAGATTGAAAGAATGATATTCTTTGATGTTAAGAAATAAGAAGTTCAAATTTTACTTATTATCCTCAGCCCTATTCAAAAAATTCTTCACCCATAACAAGTATTCTTTTTAAAATATGAACTCATCAAAGGCTCAAATTTAGCTTCTTTCTCTTCTTAAGAGCCTGACATTAGGAGTTAATATTCCTTTCTCACAATGACCTAGTTTTTTTTACATAATTTTGGTCCTGTCAGTTCGTTCCCAGAGCTGACGTAGCCATCATTCTGTTGTCTGCTTTGTGTTGGGTATGTGTCTTCTTCTGCCCTACCCCCCACAGTCCCCACACATTATTCATTGTTCATTGTCCTCCATCTTCTTCTGGGGTGGAACCTGTCACATTTTCCGTCCCCTTGGGCTTGTGTTGTGCTGCTATTGAATGCAGCTGCACTATGTTGATTCTGGACTCTGGATATCCTCGGTTGCTACACTGTGCTGCTCCTGGCCTGACTTATTTGGCAGTTAACATTTTTTCCAACACAGCAGCTTCCTAAAGTGTAGCTTCGTTTCTTCATGCTAAAATAGTGAGAATAAAGAAACAGCTCTCTTGCAGTCCCTTTGGGATCCTTGGATCATTAAAACTTCACAGGATGATCGCCTATAATTACACTGGTCTCGGGTATATGCAAACTTGAAAATGCAGTTGGTGTTTAGCAGCTTGGAGAAGAAAAACATACATTTGTGTTTCAGGTGTTTTTGTTAAAAATAGTGCATTTGAATGAGTGGCTGTTTATAGTCTGGGTTTTGGGTGGTTATTCTGTAGCGAAGGTCCTGTCCTGTTCTTGACAAATTTGCTTCCCAGTCATTTTTTCTAACGTGGGCGGTTGGGTCATGGGAGAAGGCCAGAGTTTCTTGGCAGTTCTCTTTTCTTGTTGCCTGGAACCCCATTATTACCATGGGCTTCAACTGCCAAACTCGGGAATTTGATCAGAAATTCAAATCTGTGAGTACAAGCAATCATTTATATTCTCTCAAACTACTTACCTTGGTGTTGTATTTAAGATTTATTCTGAAACACACGGTAGCTTTAAGGCTGTAAGAGAAAGCTGCATATTGCAAAGGTTCTGTTTCACCACGTGATTGGTATAGATAGCACCTTTTTGGTCAAATGCTTTTGCCTGATGAAGGTATATGTTTTTAAAATTTTTTTATTTAAATTCAATTTAATTAACATGTAGTATATTAGTTTCAGGGATAGAATTTAGTGACTCATCAGTTGCATATAATACCCAGTGCTCACTACATCATGTGCCCTCCTTACTGCCTATCACCCAGTTACCCCATCCCCCCACACACCTCCCCTCCCACAACCCTCACTTTGTTTCCTATAGTCAGGAGTTTTTTATGATATATCTCAAGTGGATTTTCAAAGATTTCCTCAAATAGGGAAATTCTGAGGTAAATTTCCAGAAAAAAAGATCTATGTGGTAGTATCTTTTCTTTAAAAAAGAAAACAAAAAACATTTTATGTACATTTGAGACCTAGATAGATCTATTAAGCTAAACACCTCACCAAATATGATTTACTCTATTTTCCTGGCAAAGACTTAAGAAGAAAGTGTCATGTTGAGCTATTTGGTTTATTTTCATCAAAAGGCTCTTTCATCTGTCATCCAAATAAGGGATATTTAAATTCAGAGATGTTTTAAAATCCAACCCTCTTTCTAAAATAACAAGATTTCAAGAAAACTTGTCATTTAAATCAATTAAAGAAAAATAAACTTTTGCCACAGGGCTTTGCATTGTATTCATTATAAATGTTGATATCTGTGAGTTCAATTAGCAACAGAGGAGGAGTAAGTACAGAGATTGCCCAAATGGAGGAAAAGCAAAGGAGTAGAAGGTTTTCTAGGGGTTTGGAAAATTGAAGGAGCTGTAGCCACTCAGTCAGTATTAACCGCCATCAGGTGTACCCATTTATGACTTCTGAGCCCCATCTGGGGTTGGATCCATGGCCAAGAAATTCCACTTATCCTTCCGCCTCTTTCCCCATCATATACTTAAAAAACCTCTTGTCTTGTTAAACCTAATCAGCCAGCTACACCGTGCCTACACTTAGGCCTCTGATATTGCTACAGAAAAACATCACATTGATTGGTCTCACCATAAACTCATGCCCACACACCTCAAGTAGACACTCAGGGTATGTGAGAGTCCTAATACACTTCCTGGTGTGCTTGCTTTCTCACTCTCTGAGATGACGCTTTCCCAATTTAATTCTTCTCAGGCTCCCTACATTCCTTTCGCTTTTCCTTGCCCTCAGCTGCTTCATACTTCACTGAGTAAACAGACCCAGTGAGACAAGCATTACCTATCTTCCTGCTGCCAAGTCTACCAGCCTGCATCTGTACCCAACTCTATGGCTTCCTTCCTGTTATGGTTGTCAGAACTCCTCTCTCCCTGCCAGAAGCCAGTTCTCCATTTGTATCCTCTGGCCTTCCTCTCCTACCTTCTCAAGCATGCTGCACTTTTAATTTTCTTTTTTGTGCAGCATCATTGATGTTTCATATCTATGGGATCAGTCTCATCAGTATTTTCTGGTATCTCCTATCTTAAAATTAAAAAGTGCCCTCACATACCTGTATCCCATCCAGCTTTTTTCCATTTCTGTGCTCCCTGTTCTCAGCAAAACTACCTGAAAAGAGTTATCTGTCCTCTTGTTTCACTTCTTCACTTCCTGTTCATTCTTCGACCCTCTCCAGGTGGGCTTCTGTCTGCTATGCTCTCCTGAAGCTGATCTTGTTAAGGTCATTTGTGACCTCCATGTTGTCAAAAACAATAGCCACATGCCTATTCTTGTGTTACTTGATGGTTAAGCAGCATTTGACAGGGCTGACTTCTCCCTTCTCTTTGAAACATTCTTTTACTTTTGGGTTACATAACATCACACCATGGTGGCTGTGGAGGTGTGCCTTTTAGATCTCCCTTCATGAGAATTTCCTACAGGGCAATAGCTGCCTGAAGCCTTCAGCTACCATACCCTTACATCCAACACAGTGGAAACACAGTCCAGGCTTCCTTAGAATGTTCCCAGTGAATAACCGAGAACTGGGAACTTCTTTCACTACGTGAGATTCCTCCAATAGATATATTGGATCAGAAAGTCCCCATTGGCCAGGCCTACTCTCTCTTAGAACGGGGCCGTGGTCTAAAGCACTTCATTCGCAGTCCTTCCATCCCTCTCCCTTTCATAGATGTCAAACCTACAAACCCTCTTCACCTACTCCTGACCCCTCCTCCTTTATATTTCTCTTGTATGTCTCATCCCACTTTGGTGTCACCTTCCCAGAGGGCTCAAATGTACTCACAAACTATCCTATTCCCTCACTCGCTTGGCAGTTCCTTGTCTTCTCACCTCCTTTTTTCCACCAGCCCGTAACACTGATAGGCTCCATTCCTGGACGAGCTCTGTTCTTTATGCCTTTGGAACCTCATTCATTCCTTGCTTTAAATACAATCTTTATGTTACTAGCAAATCTGTATCTCTGATACTCTGAATTTTAGAAAACCAACCAATTCTGATTCAGTGTCGTGCCCAAGTACCTTTTTTTTATAAACAGGGACCAATGCCACATTGCTTTTTGTATTTCTTTTTTTTTAATGTTGCCAAAACCAAAAGTAGCTTTTTTTCCCCTTGTATTTTGCTACTTTGCAGTATTTGTGTGTGGTTTTTTTTTTCCTTAATTTGAAAGGAACAGCACTGTGTATGTTTATAAACTAAATGAAGATATTATTTTGTATACACATTCATCTGAGAACAATCAGAGCAGTAGCCACATGGTGCTGGCTCGTTTGCAGCACAAACCTGGTCATCCTCATGACTACAGAAGGAAGACTTGAAAAATCTCTGGTTCTGATCTTTCCTCCAAACTCTAGACTTCTTTTATACCTAATCATGTTCTGACATCTGTAGTTGGATCTTTAGTGGTCATCTGAAAGGTAACATGATTTAAGGAAGCCTTTTTTTTTTTTTTAAGATTTATTTATTTATTAGAGAAAGAGAGAGTTGGGTGGGGGTTGCAGAGGGAGAGAGAAACCCAAGCCAACTCCTTGAACGGAGCTTGATCCCAGGACCCTGAGATCATGACCTGAGCTGAAATCAATAGTCAGATTAGTCAGATGCTCAACTGACTGAGCCACACAGGCACCCCAGGGAAGTCATGATTCTCATCCATATCCATTCTCCTTCAGTAGCCCTTGTCTCAGTAAATGGCGCCAGTCATTCCTGATGTCTCTTCTCTTCTCCCATCAGCAAGTCCTAGCCACTGAACTCGAGTGTCTCCCAGATCAATCCGTTTTTCTTTGTCTTCACAGATGCTGCCCTATGCAGTGTTGCAACAGCCCTCTCTCTTGCCTACTCATAATCCACCCACCACTCAGTAGGCAGAATGGGCTTTTTAAAAATGTGGATTGGGTCCAGTCATTTCCCTGTTTACAGTACTATAAAGGCTCTTCATTGAACTTTGAACAAAACCCAGATTGCCTTATGTTGTTTACAAAAAAAACCCTTCATAATTGGCCTGTTCTGGCCCCCAGATCTACTTCTTCCTTCCCTTTGCTCCAAACACAACAGCCTTCTTTCTGTCCCTAGCATAGGTAAAAGTCATTTTTGCCATCAGACCTGTTACCATCTCATGCCTCGGTGTTCTTCCTCCTCATCACTCAGAGCTCAGCTTAAATCACCTCCTCTGAGAGGCCACCTCTGACCTCTCAACATTAAGTACTGTATCTAGTTGCTTTCTAGTGTGTCACCATATTTTCATCCTCTTCATAGCACTAACACTTCCTTATCCTTTTCTGTTTTACTTACTGTTTCCCCACAACGGGAACAGAAGCTCCATGAGAACAGGGTCCTTTTCTCTCTTGTTCATTGCTGCATTCCCAGACCTCATTCACTTCATTCAGTGCCTGGTATGTATCAACATTCATATATGTTGATAGAATGGGAGAATTGACAGAAATTCATTTGTTCACCTCCATGAATAAATAAATAAATAAATAAATAAATATATATATATATATATATCTTTGTTCTGAAGGGGAGGAGGAGTGAGTTTTCTTAATTCTAGTCTTCTGAACTTGAAGCTTTTACAATATTCACCATTCCCCGAAATGTAATTTTCCTTGAATTTATACATAATGCCAATACAGTTAAAATCCCATTATGGTGAATTCCATGGGGGATGCTATTGGCTTTGCTACAGTGGAATTTGTCGCAGAGCCAGAAATTGCATTTCCAGTCCACAGAACTAGGGGTGAAACAGCTGATTCTCTATTTCTCTGAAGAATGGGAAGGGAAAAGCTTGGACTTTGAAAGGGGGAGTGAGTGAGGTGTAGCGAATCTCCTGACTGCCTTGTCCAGGCTCCTGGATATTCTACATGGAACGCTGGCTTTGGGAGTTGTGTGTTTCTTGCTGAGTGATTCGAGGACTGGAAGAAGAGGGGTAGTTGAAGAGAGAACAATGAACAGGCAATTTCTGTTTGGTGACAAAAAGATTCTACGTTCACCTTTTTAAAGTTTCAGCTCAACGGTGTTCTCTCCTACTTTCTGTAGCGTGAACAGCTGCGTAGTCAGGTACTGTGTTTACACATGGGAAGATAAAATGAACAAGGGCCAGGAAACGAAACAAGACAAAACAGAACACAGTCCCTATTTTGAAGTATTTGGTGCTGACAGTTTGTTGTAAACAGAGCCGTGAAGGTTTTTTTGTTTTTGTTTTTAATTGCATTGTCTTCTGAAATGTGGCAACACCTTTGTTACATTATAAAGATCTTTCTTTCATTGTAATGGTAATTGTGTTCCAATCAGATCCTCAGATTTCTGCTTTAATGCTCAAATGTTAGGAGCCATATAAATGTTATGTTATATAAAAATGTCTTGAGTTACTTTTTAAAGTCGTCCATTAAGAACTTCTTCTCAGATGGTGGTAGTTCTACCCTTTCCCTTGCTCTTTTGATAGTTGGTACATGGTGCTTCTCGTACTGTGATTGTGTTCATCTGTCTGTGTCCTGTACGGTGAACCAACATACTAAGGACACGGGCTGTGTTTTACTCCTTTGTGCATTTATCACCTGTACTCTCCCTTCCACTCCCCCTTTCACCTGGTATAATGGTCCCTGCAAGAAAGGGTTTTAAATACATGTTTATGGATTGGTGGTATCTATTTCTATATTTACCTTAGCCTATTCCTTACATTGCCCATTACTTCTTATCCTGCCCTTGATAACAAAGCTGCTTGCTTAATGGGCAATTATTTCTAGTCTTTGTCAAGCTATCAAGCAGGGTGGGACATTAGCTTGTCCCCAGCCTGTTTTATTGCCTTTTTCGCCTGTCTTTTAGTTTTTAGAGTAAGGTCTTCTTTGATAGTACGTCCATCTTGTTGGGCGCCTAGGTGGCTCAATCATTAAGCGTCTGCCTTCAGCTCAGGTCATGATCCCAGGGTCCTGGATTGAGTCCCACATCAGGTTCTCTGTTTGTGGGAAGCCCGCTTTTCCATCTCCCACTCCTCCTGCTTGTGTTCCCTCTCTTGCTATGTCTCTCTGTCAAATAAATAAATAAAATCTTAAAAAAAAAAAAGTCCGTCTTGTCTTCCTCTACCAAGAAGCATAATCTGCCCCCTAAAAAAACACCTGATCCCTTTCCATTCTACGGTTTTACATATGCTTCAGTGGATTTTCTTTGTCTTTTTTTTTTCAGTGAATTTTCTGTTGGTGTTGTCTTACTTGTCTTTTTCCCCAGTTATCTATCTAAGTAATACTAAATTGTTTGAAGGCCAGTCTATCAGGCCAGTCAGGGCATATTCATTAAAAACACTGCGACCAGTTCAGTGGGAAAATCGACAAATATTAAGATGCTCTGTGTGCTCTCAAGGAACTGATAATGTGCTTGGGGGATTGAAACTAACCATGCTTGCTTTATTCGTGATGCCAGAACTTGGTGAGATAGACCATTATGTTAGTAATAGCTTTCATGTAAGAACAGAAACCCTGCCATGTGATGTCTATACAATTCTTGTAAAACTAATCTCAAATCCACAAGCCTGGGTGTCCGAGATGGTATTCCAGAGAGATGGCATGACATGTATGAAAGCCTAAAGGAATTTAAGGAAAAGCTAAAGGATCCAGAAACTTGTGGGACAAATGATTGTTCTGTTGACTTTTTCTTCCACCCTCCTTGCTCTTCCCTGGTGGTAAGGTAAACATCAGTGAAGTTAATTCCTCCTTAATCCTTCCTTTTAAAACGATGTAAGGTAAGCAACCTAATTGGACTCTCTAAAAGGAACACTGAGATATCATAAATTTGTAAATGTAAATGTAAATTCATACATCAGTACACACAGCACTATTTTCCACACAAGTAGGTACAGTATGAGCCAATTAAATCATGGCTCCCTTTTGTCCTTATCTGTTTTTATAACAGTAGAATTATAACTGTATATACAGACTGATGTTTGGGCCAAGTCTGTCTTTAGAAAGATGTTAGTTGTAAATTTAGCCTGTTACATTATTTCAGCATGTGCTTTGTTATTTATTTTTCCTTCTAGAATGTTGCTGTCATTTGTTTGTTGAACATCAATACACCAGGTTTTTTTTTTGTTTGTTTGTTTGGTTGTTTTTTTGTGTCCCTGTGGTGAATGTCTGGGAGGAAATATTGCTGCCTGGCAGAGGGGACTAGGGCCTTGTATGATTTATTTCTTCTAATTTTATTCCATTGTAAAAAGTCCAAAATGTTGTATTGTAAAGACTCCAAAATGTTACAGAAACTTGAATAGTTTCAAGTTAATTATTTTGAAATGTAGTTTTTTGCTCATCTTTCAAACTGATGACATGACTGAGGTTTAGGAAAATTTGGCTCCAGTTGTTGAGGAGGGTCTAATATAGGTCTTTGTTGCTGAGTGAAATTCAGTGGTTTGGCTCATGGGAATTTGTGCAAAATTGTTGGTTTGTTTGATTTGGTTCCCTTTGGACTATACCCATGAAGATTTCTTTGGGTTTAGCTTGGTGATCCCCACCCCACACCAAACTCAAAGTGGAAAACAGTGGGAATGTTGAGGTTTATACCTCAAGCTATAACTCATCCTAGAGCTTTACCCAGTTTTGAAAAAAAGAAAAAAGAAAAGCCTGGATTTTAAATCTTTGAGTGAAATATTTATTGAAACTAGACTAAACAATCTGAGAGTTAGTTGGGATCTTAGAGGCCATTTGACCAGACTCTCCACCTGATACGTGATTCCCAACGATCAATTTCAGATTGTTTAAAGTCTTTTAAGAGCTAATTAACTTCAATGCTGGAGTCCATGTTTGTCCTTTGATTTAAGCCTGTTGACATTGTGGTCCAAGTTTGCTGTATCTGTATGACTTTTTTCTTTTTAATCTATCAAGAACCAAAAGAGGTGTGTAAAAACTTGCAGATGTGTGAATTTATACTGGTAATTCTGTCAATTTATGTCTTTTATATTTGGAGGTTATATTATTTAGAATTGCTTCATTTTTCTGAGAAGCTTTCCTTTTATCCTATGATGAAAGGAAATTGATGATTTTATCTCTAACGGTTCTTTATATCCTAAAGTCTATTAAAAAAACTCATCTAAGCATGATACGCTCTAGTTCCATGCTTAGATGAGAAGGGGGTGGGATTATGGACATTGGGGAGGGTATGTGCTTTGGTGAGTGCTGTGAAGTGTGTAAACCTGGTGATTCACAGACCTGTACCCCTGGGGATAAAAATATATGTTTATAAAAAATAAAAAAAATAAAAAAAAAAAAGAAAAAAATAACAAAACAAACAAACAAACAAACAAACAAACAACAACAAAAAAAAACTCATCTAGGCCCATATCAAAAGGCAACAGTACATGTACAGAGTTTTATATAACAGCACTAAAGGGTCTGGGCCAGCATGCCATAATCAAGCACATTGATAAAATCACAACAAAAGGTGTGACTATTTAACTAAATGGAGTAAATAAAAATATATTTTTCACCTTTTTACCTTTCTATGTTCTTATGTCTCAGTTGTGTCCCTTTAAAATTGACACATGGAGAGACGCCTGGGTGACTCAGTCAGTTAAACAACTGACTTTGGCTCAGGTCATGATCTCAAGTCATGCGGTTGAGCTCCATGTCAGGCTCTGCACTCAGCACAGAGTCTCCTTGTCCCTCTTACCCTCTCCCCACTCATGTTTTCTTTCTCCCACAAATAAGTAAACAAAATCTCAAAAAAAAAATGACAAATGAATGACTTTTACTTTGTCAACCAAGTTTTAGTTGTGATTACTGATATTTGCAGTTGTTTCTATCTATATTTACATTCTATTTTTCTTGTTTTTTTTTTCCTGTTCCCTTTTTTTGTCTCCCTCTTTTTCCTACCTTCTGTTTTGCTAATCAACTTTTCCTTATTCATTTTTTCTACTTCTTTTATGGAAATTTTATATTGTCTGTCTTTAATTTTAGTAGTTATCAATAAAAGCTTATAAGGATACTTGACTTTATGAAGTCTAGAATTAATATTTCTTATCTGCTGATCTTTATGATTAACTTTAATCATATTCCCCCCATTTTATCTTAACATTGGTAAATGTTTTAATACTACATTTTTAAAATATGATCCAAACTAGTCCTCATTGTTATTTTATTTAAAAAAATGAATGCTTAAATTTTCCCCATACTTTCTTTTCTTTGCCCAGTGTTGTCTTCTTTTACTTCTTTCTGGCTTCCATTTTGCTTTTCCTGAAGCACACCCTTTGGTAGTTCTTTCAGAAAAGGTCTATAAAGGGTTCACCCTTTCAATGTTAATTTTATTGGATTTGCATAGTAGCTGAGTATGGAATTCTTGGTTAATAGTTCTATTTCTCAATATTTTAAAGATAATCATTCCATCATATTTTAACTTCTGCTTTTGAGAAGTCTGTTTAGTCTAATTGGTCTTTTTTAGGCAATGTCTTTTTTTGCATTATTTTTAAGAGCTTTTCTTTGTATTTATGTTCTGATGTTTCATAATGGTGTGCCTCCATATGGATTTATTTTTAATTATCTTACTTCGGACTTGTGCTTCTTAAATATGAGAACTCATGTCTCATCAATTTTGGGAAATTCTCAGCTATACTTTCTTTGAATAGCTTCTCTCTTCCATTCTTTTAAGTGTCTGCTTTTGTAACTCATATTAAATACACATTCCTTTGCATTTTGTGTAGATTTCTTAAACTTCAAAAAATATGTATTTTCTATATTTATATTTGTTCTTTGTTGCATTTTGGATAATTTCCTCAGATATCTCTTTTAGTTCACTAAGTCTTTCTTCACCTATGTCCAATCTGTTTAACTCTTCTATTGAGTTTTTTAAGTTTCAATGATTATATCTTAATATTTAGAAGTACTACCCAGTCATCTTTTCTTATTTGTTCTTGCTTTTCATAGTGTCTTTCTCGTTTAATATTTTTTATTACTTTTTTCAAGTATTTAGTAGTTTTACACACATTTATCGCATAGTCTATATATCAATAGTTCTTGTAGGTGGGGACCTGCTATTTAGTACACCTGTTGGCCCTTTTCTGGCAGATTGTATTTTTATGGATCTTGTTGCTTTGGACTGTGAATTCATTTTCAGTGGAGTTTTGTTTGTCAGAATCCTGTACTACAGCATTAAGGGCATGTGACTCTAGGCTAGATATATTTTTGCCTCTGCCTACTGCCTCAGGGCTATCATCACTTTCAAACCACTTTTTATATTACTTTTAGGGATTGAGATTTGCAGACCTGTTGATTACTGTATATTTATGCCTCCATTATGTATGTGGATAGGTCAATGATTACAAATGTTCAAGGATGACCTTTTATTTCCTACTCATAGTTAAAGCAGAGATAGATAAGTTTCTTTATCATTTCCTATGCTGTTAGGTGGATATGATTTTCTTTCCTTGTTTGTTATTTTAGTGATGGGCCCAGGCTTATAAGGAATCCCATTTATCCAATGGGAACTGGATATTTAGGAATATCCAGTTCCCATTGGCTTAAACCCTGGTTACTGATACCAGCATTCTTTTCCTACTTCCATACTCCTGGGGTTGCCCAGTACTATCTCATGTACTTTTACTTTCATGGTCCCTCTGTATTTTCTACATCATGTTTTATCCCACATTTCCTTTCTAAAAAGATTTATTTATTTATTTGGGGAGGCGGGGGGGATTGCTCAAAGGGAGAGGGAAGAGGAAGCAGACTCCCTGCTGAGTATAAAACAAGACACAGGGCTTAATCTAGGACCCTCAGATCATGACCTGAGCTGAAATCAAGTCAGATGCTTAACCAACTGAATATTCAGGCACCCCGCCAAGTTTCTAAGTAGGTTTTGGAGGATAAATTTTCAACCACTCTGGACAACCATAATGGCAGAATTGGAGGCCTCAGTCATTTTACATTTTCCTGTCCTGTGCTAATGTAGTGAGTTTGTTTGTTGTTATTATTGAGCTGCAGAACTTTCTATTGATCTCTGTTACATTTTTATAGTTGTTTTCATTAAGTGTGGTCCCTCCTTCTAGCTTTAAAAAAAAGAAAAATCCTGACTCAGTTATGTAATACATTAGCTTTACCTCCCAGACCCAAGTCATTTGTATGTTTCAAGTACATACCTTTTGATTTTTCCATAAGTGTTTGGTAAAAATATTAAACTGGGACAATCCATACACATAGTCAGGATATTCCACTAAAGATCTCTGTGTCAGAGAACATTGATTATATCTCTTTGAAATTATTTATATATATGTCCAACTCTGCTATTCAATTCAGCTTACACTCACCTTGGCTCACAAGGCTTATTCTTAGTGAACTTGCTCAGCTCAGTCCAATTTATTTCCACCAATATCTCTTAAGTACACCCTCTGGGCCATTGTGTGTACTGTGTGTACTGAGACATAAAGAAGAGTAAACCATAGTTCCTTCCTTCATGATGCTCATACCTCGTAGAGGAAAACTTCAGGTAAGCAAATAAATCAGCCATATGGTAATCTCTTTCTGCATTTTGCTCAGGATTGGCTTCTTTCTCACTGATTGCTAGTTTATGGCACTCTCTTTGCTTTTTCTTGCTGTACCATGGACATATCAGTTGAGTTTATATGATTGATTTGTGGGAAAAGTTCCACAGGACTATTTTTCATATCTCTCCTCTCTATAATCTTTTGTGAATAAATTCATTTTGGTATTTTATATTCCTAAATTTTCAGAATATTTTTATATCAATAAAGGATTACTAAAACTATGGGGCACATGTTAGGTTACTTTCATATTTTATTTGCTTTTTATTTCTATTCTATTTATCCCCTTGAGAAAATTTCTCAAATTTTCTCTTCTCCAAATTTCCTCTTTCCCAGAAAGATAGTGCAATAATACATGTCTGATATCAATTTTATGTTTTTTGGCCTGGTTTCTTATGTTGACTTTTTTATCCAGGGTATCCTACTTGGTCCAAGACTTCAGCTAATTTTTTATTGTTAGTTTTTGAAAATTTGTTAGGCAAACTAGTGATGCAACAACATTTTCAGTGAAAGAGCTTAATTTAGTTGAGGGATGAGGTTTTTTTTTTTTAATTTTTTATTTTTTTATAAATATTTATTTTTATCCCCAGGTGTACAGGTCTGTGAATCGCCAGGTTTACACACTTCACAGCACTCACCAAAGCACATACCCTCCCCAAAGTCCATAACCCCACCCCCCCTTCTCCCAACTCCCCCTCCCCCCAGCAACCCTCAGTTTGTTTTGTAAGATTAAGAGTCACTTATGGTTTGTCTCCCTCCCAATCCCATCTTGTTTCATTGATTCTTCTCCTACCCACTTAAGCCCCTATGTTGCATCACCACTTCCTCATATCAGGGAGATCATATGATAGTTGTCTTTCGCTGCTTGACTTATTTCGCTAAGCATGATACGCTCTAGTTCCATCCATGTTGTTGCAAATGGCAAGATTTCATTTCTTTTGATGGCTGCATAGTATTCCATTGTGTATATATACCACATCTTCTTGATCCATTCATCTGTTGATGGACATCTAGGTTCTTTCCATAGTTTGGCTATTGTGGACATTGCTGCTATAAACATTCGGGTGCATGTGTCCCTTTGGATCACTACATTTGTATCTTTAGGGTAAATACCCAATAGTGCAATTGCTGGGTCATAGGGCAGTTCTATTTTCAACATTTTGAGGAACCTCCATGCTGTTTTCCAGAGTGGCTGCACCAGCTTGCATTCCCACCAACAGTGTAGGAGAGTTCCCCTTTCTCCGCATCCTCGCCAGCATCTGTCATTTCCTGACTTGTTGATTTTAGCCATTCTGACTGGTGTGAGGTGATATCGCATTGTGGTTTTGATTTGTATTTCCCTGATGCCGAGTGATATGGAGCACTTTTTCATGTGTCTGTTGGCCATCTGGATGTCTTCTTTGCAGAAATGTCTGTTCATGTCCTCTGCCCATTTCTTGATTGGATTATTTGTTCTTTGGGTGTTGAGTTTGCTAAGTTCTTTATAGATTTTGGACACTAGTCCTTTATCTGATATGTCGTTTGCAAATATCTTCTCCCATTCTGTCAGTTGTCTTTTGATTTTGTTAACTGTTTCCTTTGCTGTGCAAAAGCTTTTGATCTTGATGAAATCCCAATAGTTCATGAGGGATGAGTTTTTATTGGAACTAGAAGTTTTAGATTTGATCTTTACTCTTCTCTGTAACCTCAACCAATATTCATTAAGCAGAAAGTCCCATCAGTATTTCCCATTGAAATATTTCATATCTTTTCCTGGTATCTTAGTCCCACATTTAGTGTCCTGGCTGACACTTTTATCCTTTCTAACTGATAATTGGGTCACTTCCTAAATGTTTTCCATTTCTTCTTACTTTAAAGTCCTGTGTTTTTCACATTGCAGTTCCCAATCTAATAGGTTATAAAGTCAATTTTCTTATTTATGATCAGAATTTTCTAATGATGTAAGATAGAAGAGAGAGATAATATTGCAGTCCATGTCTATAACCAGGTTGTTTTTTCATTAAAATTTTGTTTTTTTATTATATACATATACCAACCATTAACTTATTATTAATAATAGGAGATAGATAATAATTGCTTGGGTTTTTGTCATTTGGAGGAGTATTTCCCTAGCATTTGAACCTTTTCCCTAAGCCTAGAGAATTTTCAATCATCTGAGTCTTGATAGGAGGTAGGACCCATTTTGTATTTCAGATAAAGAAAAAAATGCCTATGGCTTGCCTTTTCAGCATCCCTTGCAGCTGAAGCCTTGGCTTCTGACTAAGGCTCACTTACCAGCTGTCTGGGATGTTGAATTGGGACTGATAGGGTCAGAGAAAGTGAATATGGAGGCTGATGGTAGTGTCAGTGACCATGCACTGGTGTTTGGTTTTCTAAACCACATGGGCTAACAGCCATGGCTGTGGCATCCACTGGTAGCAGTGGGGCCTCATCAGAATGGTTTTGAGAATAGTTTGGGAATGTTTCTGGATGTGTAGCTTCCTTTTGCTTTTGCCTATTTTGTCATTCTGGTACTCTAAATTTCCTGGAGATTTTATGAGCTGCTTCATTTCCATTCAGTCAGTTTCTTGTCTATTTGCTATGGACTGAATTGTGCACCTGTCCTTCATTGTTGTAGCTTTAACCCCCAATGTGACTGTATCTGGAGAGAGGGTCTTTAGGAAGTAAGGTTAGGAAGTGAGGTTAAATGAGGTCATAAGAGTGGAACCCTAATCTGACAGGACTCTAGCATTCTAAGAAGAGGCTTTCTCTGCCATGTGAGGACACCAGGCAAAGGTGGAGAGACCTGCAAGCCAGAAATAGGGTTTTCACCTGAAACCAAACCCTGCCAGATCTTGATCTTGGACTTTCAACCTCTAGAACTTTGATAAATTAATTTTTGTTGTTCAAGCCACCCAGCCTTTGGTATTTTGTTAATGGCAGCTTGAGCTGAAGTACAGACTTGGGTATGAACTTGGGTACAGAGAAGTGGGTGACAAGCACAGACTTTCACAGAAAGAGGGAGGCAGAGCCCTATGGATTTCCCTGAGCATCACCATGGAATGGGGACTTTCTTACTGGCTGAGCCAGGGCCTGGGGTAGCCTTTTCCACAATGGACCCTTTCTCAGGGTCTCCAGGAGAGTGGTCCATCTGCTTTTCACTCACTAGTTAGAAAGGCACTTTTAAAGGTAGAGAAACAAACAACATGCAGTTTGCCATCACTGGCAACATTTCCACAAGTCTGAGTGTCCTGGAGTCCAGGCCTAAGGACCCAGGAGCCTGCTCAGACAGCACCTGCCATCTCTGCCCTGACCTGGCCCCCAGCTGTGACTGCAGGCTCCAAGCTGTGTCTCAGCACATCTAGTCTATTTCTGAGAACTGGATCTCTTAACATCTTGTTTGAGGCACAAAGCCCAACTACCCTGGCATGACAGAGATAAGTCAGGCTATGGAAAAAAATCCAGGTTTTTTATTACAGGGTTTGTTATTACAATTAACATTTTTAAAGTAGCTATGAGTGAACAGTAACATTTTCAAAAGAAAACAAACTGAGAATGGACCTGTGTGAGATGTGGAAAATATTTTAAAGCTAAGGAAATGATTCAGCACCTCAGCGACGTGGCACTTAGATGAATTATGCAGGTCAGTTTTTAACTTCTGTGGAGAACCTCTATGTCTTGGATAAATCCATATGTGTGTGCTTTGCATAATGCTCATGGAAGAGTATTTAATATTAGAACTCAGAGGGAAAGGAGCCCCTTTGAATGATTTTAGCTGTTTCCTCTTAAGAATCAGAATGGTGGAAGGGGGTGTAGCATGACTTGTGGAGCAGAGTTTTATATCCACAATGGACACTTTGTCACATAATTAAAAAAGTGACCTTTGAAACACATAACTTGGTTTGTTTTGTTAGATTTTCTCATTTATTTTTTTTCCCCTCAGGTCTGTTTTTGCAACTTCTCATAACATCTAAACGAATGCTTCAAGAGAATATATTTTCCCTCGATTTCATAAGTCAAATGTACAGGTGTTAAGTAAAAATAAATAAATTATTTTGAAAAGCAAATATTCACTTTGTGGACATTAACTAAAATAAGGATTTTATGGTATACTTGGTATACTCCCAAGTGCTAAATATTTAATCTTAGGAATGAATGTTTCAGTGTTTTTTTTTTTTTTAATTTTAGGTATTTTCCAGATAAATTTGGTTTCTAGTAGTTTCCATTTTTCATTACTGAAAAGGGGCTAAATAATGTGTATTTACAGAATTGCTTTACTACATTGAAATCAATATTAAATATTTCCTAAAATTACAATGTAGGAGGATTTAAATTGCATTTGTGTTTCTTATTTGAGAGATTTAAAGAACAATTAACTTAATTTGGAGGACCTGATGATCAAAGCAGAAACACTTAGGGTGAGTTACCAGGAGATGCCCTGTACCTCTGGGTACTGAAAGATTATGTAGTGATGAAACTTGACCCAAAGTGAAATGGCTGTTCTGTGAGGTTATGAACTTCTCATCACAGGATGTATTCAAGCAAAGGCTGAATGTCCCTCTGTCAGGGATCCTAGAGTTATACTGGGTCTCTGCGTTTTGTGGGAAGGTGTTTGGTAGGGAGAGACTTCTGAGGGCTCTTTGCATTCTATCTAGGGCAAGAGTTCTAAGTAGTTCAGTTTGTCTTAGTCATGTACTTTTGGTTGGATGAGTCGGTGTTTGAAGTCATTCTATGATCACTCTAATTTTGAAGACAGAACCTAAGGGAAATTTCTCTTGGTTATTTAAGATGCAGTTAAATGCTTAACTTTTCTAATTTTCTAAGCTTAAGATAAATCACACAGGGGAAAAGGATTTATTCAAGTTTTGAAAGGCAATGCAAAAGGTCTCTCTAACTAGTTACCCTTACAACTCGAACTCCAGCTGGAGAAGAGGAAACTAAACATGTTTTAGCTATTTTTTTCCTTTAGATTTCTCGTGCTTGTGATTGATCTTGCTTGTAGTCAGCTCATGTTTCTTCTGTACATAACTAATTCACTGCCAAACATGTTTCACATACTTTTATGTAAGGTCAACTGTCATGAATAACATGGTGCATTTGGGGACCAGAGGACCCAGATTTATTTAGAAATGTCAGGAAAGGACCTATAACGACAGCTCCTTCCACATCCGACCATCTGCCAGTGAGATGCTAAGGGGGTTAAAAAGAAGCCTTATAGTTTTTAGTCTCAGAATCAAGGCTGCCATCAAGTGGGGAAATCAGAGGTAATTGTCATGCCATTGTCTAAGGCTGAATGAGATTCCCAGAGACTATGATTTCAGGATCCCCAGCTTCCTCCCTCCTTTCTCAGCCTTCTCTCTCCCACTCCCAAAAGGCCAGCTGGACTCTCTGATCTGTTTCTCCTTGTCTCAACAGTCCTGTGGAGTCCTTTCATTCTCTTTCTCCCTCCCCTGCTTTATTATGTTTCTTGATAACACCACGTGGAATTGCATTATATACAGCTTTTATTTTACTTTTTAAATTAGTATTAGTTCTGATCCTAATTATTTTGACTAGATTGTAAGTCCCATGTGGGCAGGGGACCCGTCTGTCTTGGTCACTGCTGTTTCTTCAGCTCATAGAGTTAGGACCTGGTATATATGCGTGCTAAGGATAAATCTTCCCACATTTTTATTGCTGCATTTGTCTGCTGAAATTTCTGGCAGCATTCATTGAATTGACTTAGATTTCTCTTGTAAAATTGTGCTTCCTCATCTGATGTGATTTCCTTGCCTCCCCCCAATCCTCACTTTTTTCCTGTCATTATAAAATGTTCTCCTTGGTCTGCATCTTTAAGAGAAGCCAGCTCTCACAGCTTAAACAAGACGATAAAAGGCAACTACTTCCTCAGACTTGTCTCTGTTTTTTTACTTACTATTCCTTGTCATTACTTCCATTCCCAGCTCAGGTCTTGGAAGAGATGGTCTGCTCTGCCATCTTGGCCACGTTCCCTTTAAAACTCTCTGCAGCTTGATTTGTGCTATATTTATATTTCATAAGTTCCTCTCATCAACACACTTCTTCCTACAACATCTCATAGCCACATCTAAAACTGCTTATACTATGCTCTTTTTGACCTTTTCTACAGGTCCAATACCATGCAATTGGCCATCCTTCTACTCTGATTTCAGTAGCACATGGGGCATCCTTCTGAGAGGACTTTGAGGCTGGTTAGCTTTATTTCTTACTCTACAATGTATTGCCCAACTCCTTACCTCTTTGTTTCCATCTGTAATCACCACTCAGGGAACAAATTCTTGTAGTCTCATTCTTATAGTTCTGGCTCCCCGCAGCATCCTTTGACAATTTTGTTCCAAAATTTGTATTTCCTTAAATCTACACATATCTTAGAACACTGGTTTTTCCATTAGTGTTGGTATGACTGGCTGCTCTAATTTGATTTTCTGAGTGATACCAAGTTGAAGTTTAAGATAGATTCCCAGCTCAAAGTCCTACATTCTGGTATTCATTTGACAAGTATTTCTGCCTGCCTGCCATTTGCAGACATTGTCTTAGGCTCTGAGTTCACCAGGGTTAACACGGCAGAGAAAACCCCTGCTTTCTTGGAGCTTACTTTCAGTATGAGCATTTTATTGTCCAAGGGGAATTTTTAAAAAGGGCCTTCTTACATTTAATTGGGCTTTAAATTAATATTTAATCTATTAAAGATGTGCATTCAGAAACCTATGCAACCTACAAATCTTATGAGTCTATTTTTGAATCAAGTCATTATTATATAATAATAAGAACAGGTTCTTTCATATTTTATTTTATTAACATTTGGTTAATTCAAGTTTAAAAGTTGAAATTTCTCTAAATAATTATTCTGATTCTAGTTTAGGTAATTCAGCTCCCTTAAGCATTTTAAACCTCTTTTAAACATTTAATATATCTGATTTCTCAAGCACCTCAACTGCCTGGTGGGGCAGACTTACAAACCTAAGAAGCAAATCATTCTAAGAACATAAGCAACTTAAAAAATAACGATCAAACATATACATGTAGTAAATCAACCTCTGTTAAACACTTCCACACTGTTTCCAAAATTAAATCAAATGTTCTTACACCTTCCAATTTAATATCACAAGTTTGAAATCAATTGCATGTGTCAAATTGAAATCATAATCTCAAAGTATTTCAGACTCTTTAAGTAAACATACTTAGAATAGCCAGTGATGTGAAAATTACTTTTAAACATATTCCATAAAAAGTATAAAGAGTGTGGGTTTGATTTATTTTGTTATCTCTATTCTATTGATTTAATCTTTCCTGGGTGGCAAAGTCACCAATACAATTAAGGTAAGGACTTACACTATCTTTGGAGGGCTGAGGTTATTAGGTTGAACAATCAATATATTCCTATGGTGAGTGATTGCTCAGAGATTGGCCTGATTTCTGTTTTTCAAAGATGGCTCCTGGTCTAGGTGATGAAGGATTAATGGTAATGGTAGTGGTGGCCAGAGAAGGGGGGTAAGGGGGGTGTGGCTCAGAGAATATCAGTCTGGCAGTGACTCAAGGGTCTAACTTCATCAGCGTCTTCATGGGAAGGGACTTTATTTGACTCTCTTAAGATACTCTTAATAGTTTTCACATCTCTGCTGCCTCTTGTACCCTTCTCTTTTATTCTTTCCCCTTCCATGTGCTTCTCTAACTCCTTTTCTTTTTTTTTAAGATTTTATTTATTAATTTGACAGACAGAGAGATTACGAGTAGTCAGAAAAGCAGGCAGAGAGTGGGGGGAAGCAGGCTCTCTGCTGAGCAGAGAGCCAGATGCAGGGCTTGATCCCAGAACCCTGAGATCATGACCTGAGCCAAAGGCAGAGGCTTAGCCCACTGAGCAAACCAGGCACCCCTCTAACTCCTTTTCTGATCCTTTGATTTTCATTTGCTTCTAGTTCTACTATTGGAGGTGAGGTAAGATGCTTTCGATGCTGGGAGTGGAGGAAAATCAGGCCCTGATAAGAAAGTGGGTTGGGGATTAGAGTTGGTAGTGGAAAAATAAAATAAGAAAGAGAACATTCTCGACACAGGCACGTAGACAAAAATCTAAAGGTATACACAGCATATGTTAACCTGTATTTGTAGGACAAAGTTATGAAGGACTTTGAATTTCTACTCTATTCTGTGTTCTTGACACAGTTCTTGACTTTGAATTTATACTCTATTCTGTGTTCTTGACAAGAAACATATATTGTTCCTATAATCCAAGAAATTTTAAAAAATAAATAAAAAGAGATGCAGGGATTAGTGTGGCAATAGAATTACAAAGGCCTTCGAAAGATGGTAGAGTGAATCTGGATGGAAAATTGAGCCTAGGGATGCCTGGGTGGCTCATTTGGTTAAGCGGCTGCCTTCAGCTCAGGTCATGATCCCAGCATCCTGGGATCGAGTCCCACATCGGGCTCCTTGCTCAGCAGGGAGTCTGCTTCTCCCTCTGCCTCTGCCTGCCACTCTGTCTGCCTGTGCTCACTCTCTCTGACAAATACATAAATAAAATTAAAAAAAAAAGAAAATTGAGCCTACCTATGTAAAACAACATTATTGTTATTTAATCTTCTATCAATATATAATTATAGGGTAAGAACAGCTTTTGAATAGTAGATTTTGATGTGTCTTTTCAGACAGATTGCGAACGAAAGTCACTGTGCATAGGTTTCTGTATTTATCAGCCTTTTGGGAGAGTGATTGTTTCCACAGTTTAATAATTGCAGTGAAGGTAAGACCAATTTGGATCTTGTGAGCACCAGCTTTTTGTATGAAGCATTTCAAGGTGCTTTCATGGGATTTACAGGGAATGAAAAGGAAATTATCACTTGCCTTAGAAAACGTGATGTAATTATAGAATCATGCATAATGTCCTTGCTGACCGGAATAACTGTATTTTAACTTTTTACTTATTTGAAAAGATAGTGGAAGCTTCTGGATCACATTAGTCTACTTAGACAATATTATTATCTCATGCTAATTGTTAGCGTTTTGAAGTTGCTGCAAAGTTCTTTTACAAGGGCACAGTACCCTGTATGTTTAGACTGATGACAGTCATATCATTGAATAGAATAAACTGAATATTGGGGCTCCTAGCTCAACAAAATTTGACTCTTTAAAGGCTGTTTTATAATTTTACATATTTATATTAGACTCTACATGGAACAGTGCTATGGAAGAAGGGAAATCATCAGTGTTTGTTGGAATGAATGCATGAAGAAATGGATGAGGGGATAGATAATAGGCCTTCCACAAATTTTTGACTGTCAATTATGATGACTATGAACATGAACTTATGGGTGGATGTTCTATGGCTAGGTTGGCCAACTTAGCTAGTTTTCAGCCTGGCCAAATTTAAGCCATTTCTTTGAAGCTAAGTCATACAAAATACAACTTTATTGACTCTGATTGTTGCATAGTTGAGCTGATCAACAACCATGAATGTGGTGAAAAATCCAGTTTGACTGCTGACTGACCAGTGCA
The DNA here is from genome assembly GCF_022355385.1 of Mustela nigripes. NCBI lineage: Eukaryota > Metazoa > Chordata > Mammalia > Carnivora > Mustelidae > Mustela > Mustela nigripes. The sequence goes on from NC_081561.1 coordinate 63,730,125, forward strand.
GTGATAATATATAGAACAGGTCTCTTTCTGTGATTAGCTGCTTTGCTGGCCTTAGACTTGTGGCCACAATTAAAGAAAGAAACCGAGATTAATGAGATGATATTCCAAATACTGAAACAAAATAGGACATATATTTTCTATATGTAACACTTTCTTGGCCCAGATACTCTTAAGTAACTGTTGGGAAATTGCTATAAAATATAGATAATTGGTCCTATTGTATGAGTCTTTATGGTACAGTATAACCTCCAGGTTAAGGGACCACATGTTAAAGTCACATTGGGGCTGGTTTTCCGGTTTAAATTTCAGCACAAAGGATTTACTGGAGATACTGGGAAAATTTCTTGACAGAGCTATTTAATACTAGAATGAGTGGATTCTCTTGGCGGGCTCTAAACCTAGTTCCGTTTTATTTTCATTCACTCTAAATTTTTCCCCTTTGGTGGAAATATGTGTGCTTGGCCTCAGTTTATGGGGAAATTATTTAATGTATAACTCTAAACTTAATATACTAAGTCAAGCATTGGTAGAACAAAATAAGGTTTTTTCCCCTCATTTGTGAAACAAATGATGCTCTTCAAGAGAAGTAGGTGCTTATTTCCAAGCCAACAGAATTCTTTCTAATATTTTTGCATAAAAAGAGTTTAGGGAGAAAATAAAATAACAAATAGAATAAAAAAGATGTCATAAGACTCTCAGGTATAATTTTTTTTGCTCTTTCAACCATTACGGAATTTTCAAGATACCTAATCAAATCATGTCTTCTCTTACTTGGGAATAGGTGCTTTCTATATTTTGTTTAATTTTCTAAACTAAGAATATGCTAAAAATGCATAGCAACTTTTTAAGGCACCGTGGAGATGTTTTTGATGCAGTGTGAATATTCAACTTTAAACCTCCTGAATATTTTAATAAAATCGGCTCAGTTCCAACTCCTCTGCATGTATCCATTATGTATATGGAAAATAGATCATATTAGTGTGTAATTCTTTGAAAATAAAAGTAGACATCATAAGCAATGTGAGAGTTTGGACTATTCATATATGTGTCCTTTTTGTGTTCTAGCTCAATGCTTAACCTTTTAGTATCTAAACTTAACATACGTAGAATAAGGAAGGAGGGTGAGTTAAAGTTGTTATGAGGGCTATAACTTCTCAGTTTCCTATATGTTTAAATTTGAAACCTTAATGTTGTATTAATGGAATTTTGTGTTTTATATGTGCATGCGCAAATCTGCTAGGCAGATGGTAAAAATGCCAAAACAGGATGAATACAACTAAGAAAACAAATAAAAATGTTCTGTAAATGTGATTATAGGGTTTAGGCATCTTGTTGAGATCATATTTTTTTTTTTTGTTTTCTGACAAAGCTGGCATAGCTGATTGACCTTTAATACGCAAGAAGAATGTTCATATATGCCAAAGAGCATCCTTCAGTTTTATTTGAGTACAGGTTGTCTTAACTTTACAGACTAGTGGAGGACTGTGGGCAAAGCAAATATTTGTATATTTTATCACAAATTCCTTTATTATTTTAGAAATGAAAATTTCAAAATATATTGGCTAAAGGCAAAATAACCTTAGCAACTTTAAATTTAGAGAGAATTTGTCTGTGGCATTGCACAATTCTTATGAGTGTGCCAGAAAAACAATTATGTGATTGTGTCTATGGTATTTGTTAAGATAGAAGATAAGGTTAATTCCACTTTCTCCTTGGAGATTTAGTTGTTTGGTCATGAGGTGATGCTACTAATTTAAATAGTGATTATCTATCTATCTATCTATCTATCTAAGCTTTTCAAGAGTAGAGGCAGTGATCTACTCATTAAACTCTCCCTCTCTCCAGTCTTTTCTTTCATTCCATTCCACTGAATACGTCGGCTTCTAGTTACCCTATCCTAGGCTTAGGAGACAGTGACTTGATTAAGATAGGATTCTTTTTTTAAGATTTTACTTATTTATTTGACAGACAGAGATCACAAGTAGGCAGAGAGGCAGGCAGAGAGAGAGGAAGGGAAGCAGGCTCCCCGCCGAGCAGAGAGCCTGATCTGGGGCTCGATCCCAGGACCCTGGGATCATGACCTGAGCTGAAGACAGAGGCTTTAACCCACTGAACCACCCAGGCACCCCTAAGATAGGATTTTTGACCACAAGGAAAACACAACCTTATGGATCAAACAGACAAGAACATCAGTCACGTATTGATTCAGTGGGAAATATAATGGGTGGAAAAGGGATACAGAAGAAGACGTTCCATTCTTTTCTTGGGATAGCACTGGGAAGGTGGAAGTGACAGTGGAGAAACAGTCAGGAAGAAATGTAAAGAGAAGCTAGTGATGGAATTATGCCTGAGACTTGGAGCTGAAGGTGTTATACAAGCAAACACATGTGAGAAAAGAAGTCTGGTTGGGGCAAAGGGTTGGAGAGTGAAGTTTATGGGTGGTGGGTTGATTTAAACTTCCTTCCACACAGAACAACTTAAATTCAAGTATGGATGAATATGTGGGAAATCCTTTGGGAACCGTAAACAGGCCCAATGGCTAGAGAAGAGGAGAAATAATGGGAAATGACACATGAGAAATATTTCAGGTGATGGCAAGCCTCCTTTGGTCTACAGAGAAAACTGGATCTTATCCTAGAACTAGTGAGAAGTTGCCAAATAATTCAAATCAGAGCGGTGGCCCAGTTATGTAGGTTATAGAAAAATTGTTCTGGTGGCAATGTAGAGAAAGGATGAATTGGAGGGACACAAGGCTATTGAGGATGGAGTTACTGTAACGCAGGGTTCTCAGAGGCAGAGGCTGCCTAAAGTCTAAGTAGATAGCACAAATAAGTGAACAGGCCAAATTCAGAAACTGGAGAACTTGGACTTAGGGCCTAAGTAAATAAAAGGGGCAGTCACACTACTTGGCTGCAGGCAGTTGTTGCCATTTGGGAAAGCAAAGACACCCCACCACACACATACACACACCCTGTTGCACATTCATTATTTACTTTTGGCTCTCAGATGGGTGTCAAGCGTTTTTAAAAACATGAACAGGTCAACACTATACTGACCAAACAAAATAAATCTTAGGGCCAGATACAGCCTAAGCCAATGTATCACTGAAGTGTGTTCTTTTGAACATTGATCTTTGAAAAATGAGTTCTGTGGTCAAATAAATTAGAAGCAATTGGAACTTGACAAAACTGATTTTAAAATTCACAAGGATACAAGGAAAAGAAAATGTGCAAGAATAGCCAAGATAATTTTGTAGAAGAACAAGGACATGCCCTACCAGACATTAAACCGTATTATAAATCTATGATCATGAAAATAGTGTGGTTATCAGTACAGAAATGGATGAATCAATTAATAAGATAGAATGGATGTTTCAGAAGCCATCTCATATGTATCTGACAACTTAGTTTATGGTAAGAGTAGCGTTTTAAATGAGTCGAGGAACGTTGGGTCATTTAATAACTGGTGCTGGGGAAACTAGCTATTGACTCAGCAAAAACAAAGTTAAGCGCTAAAATTCATGCCCTCAACAAAGAACAAACATAAGATAAATAAATAATTAAAAAATAAGGCAATAAACAGGGAAATGGAGGAAACATGTTTATGATGTTGGAAAACAGAGGCCCTGCTTATTACATGCAGAAAACAAGGGTGTTTAGCTGGCTCAGCTGGTAGAACATGCAACTCTTGATCTTGGGTTTGGGTTCATGAGTTAAAGCCTCAAGTTGGGCATGCAGCCTACTTAAAAAAAGAAAAGAAGAGCACCTGGATGGCTCTATGCTCAGCTTAAGTTTCTCTCTTCCTCTGCCAGTCCTCTCCCTCCCCTACCTACTCCCCCATTCACACAAGTACTATTTTTCCAAAAAAAAAAAGAGCCAAAACCAAATTCATTTGACATGATTAAAAAAAACACAATTGGGCAACATAAGCCATCATAAACATTAATAAAAGGTAAGCTACTATCTAGAAGAAGATATAAAATATATATAAGGCTTGATATCCATAATGTGGAAATAACCCCTCCCAATTAAGAAAGAGGCAAATAATTTATTACAAAATTAATCAAATGGCATGAAAAGTCAGTTCCCTAAAGAGGAAATATAATTAGTCAATAAGCATATGAAAGTATGCTTCTGTGAATATGAAAATATGCTTAATCACTTGTGATCAGATAAATGGAAATTAGAGATATGAGAGGCCTCCTCCCCTCACTAAGTTGGCAAAATAAAAATTTGGTAGTATTAAGGATGAGAATCTAGGAAAATAGGAACTCTTTCATTATAGATGTATATAAACATTGTTGTGGTCACTTTAGAGAGCATCTTTGTGAGTATCTATGAAAACTCCCAAGGATACCTGCTCCGTGATCCAGAAATTTTGCTTCGGACCATCTACTAAAGAGAAGTGGTAAGGGCTTTTTCTTGGTGCTATGGTAAATGGAATCAGTTCTCTAAATGGTAAATGGAATCAGTTCTCTAATTTCCCTTTCTGTATTTTCATTGTTAGTATATAAGAAAGCAACTGATTTCTGTACTTTGATTTTGTATCCTGAATTGCTGTATGAGTTCTAGTAGTTTGGGGGCGGAGTCTTTGGGTTTTCCATATAAAGTATCATGTCATCTGCGAAGAGAGAGAGAGTTTGACGTTTTTATTGCCAATTTGCACACCTTTTATTTCTCTTTGTTTTTTTTTTTTTTTTTTAAGATTTTATTTATTTATTTGAGAGAGAGACAGTGAGAGAGAACATGAGCGAGGAGAAGGTCAGAGGGAGAAGCAGACTCCACGTGGAGCTGGGAGCCCGATGTGGGACTCGATCCCGGGACTCCAGGATCATGACCTGAGCCAAAGGCAGTCGTCCAACCAACTGAGCCACCCAGGCGCCCCAATTTCTCTTTGTTTTCTGATTGCTGTTGCTAGGACTTCTAATACTATGTTGAACAACAGTGGTGAGAGTGGGCATCCTTGTCGTATTCCTGATCTCAAAGGGAAGCCTGTCAGCTTTTCCCTATTGAGGGTAATATTCACTGTGGGTTTTTCATAGACAGATTTTATGAAGTTGGTGTGGTGCATAAACAATGAATTCTGGAACACTGAAAAGAAATTTTAAAAATAAATAAAAATTTTTTTTAAAAATTTTAAAAAAAGTTTCTCCCACTCTCCCTGCTAGTGTTCCATCTCTGTCAAATAAATAAATAAAATCTTTAAAAAATAAATTAAAAAATAAAAAATTTAAGACATGTATATGCATGCATTTATGAACTACTAATCAAAATAAATGAAAATATTTTCCACAATGAGAGAAACTTGTGTCTGCCTATTTTCTAAAAAGGAAGCAAACAACAGAAAGGAAGGAGTCAAAAGTACAGAGGATGAGTTAATGATGAAGAGGAATATATATATATATATATATATATATATATATATATATATATATGCGGGTGGAGGTAGCACGTGGAGAGAGAAGCTGAGGAATTTCCTTTAGGGTGACCTCTGTTTTCTCTTTGAAGTAACAATTTGTTTGCCACCACCCTTATGCCCTGTCATATCGCTGTGGATATCAGTAATGTGACTGCATGGCTTCTCCACAGCTAACCTCAAGCACATTTAATGTTATTAGTATCTCATTGCTGTTGCACTCCGTCCTCTTGCCATCTTTGTGAAGATTAGCTCGTTACTGCCATTGCATATGCTCCCGTAAGTTGTGCAGTGCTATTGAACACAAGGTCCTAACAATGGGCCAATTTCTGTTGTCTGAAGGAACCCGGGTAATTGCTTTCAAATGTCTTGCTTTCATTCCTAGTGTATCCCATTTTGTACCCAAAAGTTTTCCTATTTCCTTTGCATTCAGAGGACCATGTTCCCAGCTTTCTCCCCAGAGAAACCTCCCCACACCAACATTCTCTGGAATTTCTTTCTCTTTCTTTTTTTTTCTTTTTTTCCTTTTTTTCTTTCTTCTTCTTATTTTTTTTTTTTCAGCCTCACAAAGCCTTCTGTTGTTCTTTAACCATCAGCTAACTGTGAAGCTGGGAAGAAGTGGTTCTGCCCTTCCCTCTCTTTTAGATTTTAAGAGCCTTCCAACAGCCTGACCTTACCTTTTATGTAAAATATACTTAGCCACTCATTGCTTGTTTCAATTCCTTTGTGATCCTCGGGTTCCAGATGGGGAATTGAAAAGAGTTTTTAGATCAGGCATCAAAGGACATTAAGGCAAATAAATATCTGAGTCCTTTCTTCTGCTCTGAAATTTCTGACTTTCCTAGAGGCTGTCTCCCCCAAGTCTCTGGTACTTTCTCCCTTTGATAGCTCCCTCCAAAAGGAAAAATCCTAAACAGATTAGCCATTCTGTTCTGTCTTCTATGCTGTTAATCCTATTACTAACGTAAAGGCACATCTTTCGCTTCTTTCTCAATAGGTGATACAGATTTTTTATTGTTAACATTCTGTCCTTACCTTTAACCATCCTACTTAGTGGTAAGCGTTATGAAGTGTTTGCAGGATTATGCTGTATAATTAATACAAGTCAAGGTACTTTTGATGAAAGGATTATAAATATGTAGTACATTCATACCTATAAGCTGCTTACTACATGCAGTGTGAGCAAAAAAGGTGTGACTTTATGATGAGAACAGATGAAAACTATTTGAATGGGTAATTTAATTGTATATATCTTAATATTCTTAGCTCTCACATTTATTTTTTAAATGAAGTCAGTAAACTTAATCTCTAAGACTTTTATGTTATTTTTCCTGTGAACTTCTGAAGAAAGCAACTTTGAGATGAGTATTTCTCTAGATATGATTCCAGTGAACACACTGGATTATTTAGGATTTTTTAAAGATTTTATTTATTTATTTGACAGAGAGAGATCACAAGTAGGCAGAGAGGCAGGGAGAGAGAGAGGAGGAAGCAGGCTCCCTGCCCAGCAGAGAGCCTGATGAGGGACTCGATCACAGGACCCTGAGATCATGACCTGAGCCAAAGGCAGTGGCTTAACCCACTGAGCCACCCTGGCACACTGGATTATTAAGTTTTTTGTTTGTTTTTTTTTTAAAGGTGGCCAAATCCATTGGATAACGTAATTTGGTAATAGAAAGACTATTATATTTGGAATCAGACCTTGATTTCGGTCTTATCACTTACTGTGACCTTGATGTACTTAACTTCTCTCAGATTACTTTTTTTTTTCCCATCTTAAAGTGGGGATAAAAGAGATGTCTCAGGAGAAATTCTCTAGAGAATGAAGGAGGAGGAATATGTTCGAGAGGGGGAAATAATGAGTTCGGTTTTGTTCAAACTGAGTTTGAAGTGCTACAGAAACATTTAGATATGTAAATTTTGATTGACTGCTTTAAGACTTGAGAGTTTTTAGTTTATTGAGACCATATTATTCAAAGTGTTTGGTAAGATGGTATTTCAACTATACGATTCATCAACTAATAGTAGGACATGTTTCTCACAAAAGTTTTTGAACTTTTCCCTCTTGTTCTCCTCATGTCTTGTCTCACCCTGTGCTGTAAGAAAGCCCCCGGTATGAAGTCTTACCAGCCTCCCGCTTCTCTCCTTCCTCCCTCATCACCACTAGTCACCTCTGGCCACCTCTCCCCTGTATAAACCCTCCAATGGCTCTCCATGGCCAGCAGGATGCACTTGACATTACTCAGCTGTACAGTCAGCTGAATAATGATGTGGCCCACACATTCTACATCATTTTCTGCTCCTTTCCTTCATCCCCTTCACTTATGAGTGGTCCCAATCAAGGCACATCTTTCTACTTTAGACTGGCAGCTCTTAAATTTCATTGGACAATTGTTGGCCTGATATAACTAAAACCACAGAGAAGAGTGATTAGCAACTTCATGAGATGTATCCTTACTTATCTTTCTATCCCAAATGGCAGTATCCCCCCCATCTTGGTTATTGTCTGTTGAAATCAAAATGTGTGTGGATTTTCCCAAGCATGTGAAAACTGTCTTCTATTTTACACAAAATTGAAATCAAGTTAGATGGTCTTATTTAGCAAATAGTCTTGAGACTCCAAGTACAGAGAAAAAGGCTTGTAACTCAAATACAAACTCTGCTATAGCTCCAGGTGGTCCAGTCTGTGTACAGTGTCACTTTGGAAGAATCATGAAGTTGGATCTATTCAGGCTCTCGAGGAAATATGTGGGGTAGGAAAGTGTATTTGCAGTGCTGCACAGTCGTGTTCAGAGTCCCTTCCCCATTGCTATTTCTGTTAACAGCTCCCACACCCAGGGCCACTCCCTGCTGCCCTCCCCACCACCCTTCACTTCTCTGTTTCCCACTTGTGACCCCTTCAGAACTGTTCTGACTGCACTTCCCCATGAGGTTGGCCCCTATGTCCCTTCTGTCCTATGCCCATCTTCCCTCCTTCTTGGGTTCCTACATTTCTTTTGCTCCCTGCTCAGCTGGAGAACCCCAAAGCTGCATTCAGCCTTATGAGGAAAAATGGAATCCCCAGGAAATCCTCACAGAGGACTTTCTATAAATTCTTCATCTCTCTACAGATATGTTTATAAATAAGCCATTTTGTTTTGTTTAGTTTTGTTCTGGTTAAAGATTAATGTGTAAATTAAAAGATTATGTAGTCGTAATGTATGCACATGTTCATATATTTAAAGATACTTATCTTGCTAATTATTTTTTTACCTTGCATTTTTTTGTTTGTTTGTTTTTCCTGTAAATTCACATAGAGAATAGTAGCAGGCCTCTAATGTAATATAGTCAGTGCTTTAAAAATGTGGTTGATCAATTTACTGACAGAAAACGTAGTGTTACAATTTTAGGAAAAAGTGTTTTCTATTTTCTTTTTTGTGTCCTTAGAAAAGAAACACAAAGTAATAATTCAGACTTTATGCAAGATTCTGCCCAAATAAATTTCTATAGACAGTGGGTTTTTCCACATTTCCATATAAAACTTCTGTTGGTTCATTTGAGTTGCCTCCTTAGATGGTCATCTGAGAATGATTATGTTTAATGAATCTAAGGGTTTATTCTCAAGGATCATGAAAAAAAATCTGTCAGAAATGCTGCAGTAAATTCATTTTTCATAATGTAAATAAGATAAAAACACAGCTTTTGCTTTCTAATACAGTCTACTGGACTTCCAACTGAAACATTTCAGAGCTGGATTGTGTTCAGAGGGGTCATTTTCTTCTATTAAAGTTCCATGCATCTCTCTTATGTTTCCAGCTTTAAGCTGCTTATTATTAATACTAAAGAAAATGGTTTCTTCAGGAACTTGGGAAATAATAAACAGCCTCATTTAGAGAGCACTTTGGCCTGGATTTGGTCCATGAGCTTATGGATGTGGAGCTGTTTAGTGTGCTTAAGATCTTGAGGATCCTTTCAAGGGAGACTGTTTAGATTTTGTACCCCATGATGTGTTTGCCTCTTGCAAAGTTTGTTTTGAAGTAGTGGGGACAAGACTGCGAACAAATCCCTGAGAATCACAGAGCTGGAAAGAACCTCAAAAAGATTTCTCTTTCTCAGACCCCATATCCAGGGAGGAGAATTTGTGAGTCATTCAAGACAGGCAGTGACTGATCCTGTGTTTGTGACACATCCAGGAGTGGATGTCCTGATTGTGCCAAAGTGACTGAGAAAAATGGGCCCCAAATTCCAATCTTCCTATCCCATGTTAAAACTTACAATGCCAGCAATGATGAGAGAGATAGCCTGTCTGTTTCTTAGGTGCTTGACTGGAAGGGGACTGCCTAGGACATTTCAAAAATCTGGAAGATCTATAGTCATATCGTTCTTATAGGTTAGTTTCTTTCTTTCTTTCTTTCTTTCCTTCTTTCTTTCTTTCTTTCTTTCTTTCTTTCCTTCTTTCTTTCTTTCTTTCTTTCTTTCTTTCTTTTTTTTCCCCTCTCAATCATAGAGCTCCTCTCCTCACATTTATCTGTGTTGCTTTATACCAGGGATTGCAAAACTCAAAATTCCATGAAGGGCAGGCAGCTAATCTGTAGTAAGCCAAGGAGAACAGTAGGAAGTAGTGGTGTCTGTGCAGAATGGGGAGCACAAGTCTTGGCAGCAAAGAACGTTCCATTTGGGTTTCTTTAAAAATGACAGTGCTGGATCAACAGATGCTCTGCTGGCTAAATTTAGTATGCGGCTTCGTATCTGTGACCCGAGTCCAACAGCCAGTTTGCCCATGGGCACTTACAGAAGAGTTTTAAATGATCTCCAGTGTTTCAGTTACCACTTAATCTACATGCACAGCTTTAGTTTTCTGAAAAAGACATATTTTAGATTGTGTAGTTAATTGTTTCCAATCTGGATATCCTTGCCTTAGATAATCCTTTGCCCCAAGTAGCTAATGTTCTGATTTAGAGCTAAGGTTAGCTATGTAACCTACTTTATTTCTGTATCAGGATCTATAACTCGATCAATATAGCATACAAGCAAAGCTCTCAAGACCTTCGAATGATCTTGCCAGAACATACTTTGAGAAGGAATGAGGTCTAAACCCGGAGAACTAAGCTCCGATGCTTTTAACTAGGACTTCCACGTTATATACCTCAAGGGGGCGTGATTCACCGGAGCCTGTGTGGATGACTGAGCGCAGGGCAGGTCTCCTGAGCAGTGGCATTCAAGTGGCCTACACCAAGACTGGCGAATCCTTAGCGCACAGCAGTGCAGTCCTGCCTTCAAGCCTGGACTGGTTGTTATGCGCTTGGGAAGCAAATGAGTCTAAGACAAGAGGGAGTTTGAGGGACAGTGGCAAACTGGAGAACACACATCCCACATAAAAGCATTCACATTGAGATAAGTTTAAACACTTCTATAGGTAAGATTCACCGCTAGCTTGAGACCCATGGTCCACACTAATGGATAAAAGATGTTTTTCAGAAACTTTGCATGAGTTTGGACTTTGCTGGTTAATTATAACAGAATTCCAATTCAAAGAAAAGAGAGGATTTCTTGGCTCACAAAACTGGGTTAGCTCAGAGAATTGAAGAGAGTGCTATAAAAATCAGGGTTGTAGCTACTTAAACTAAGTACCGGACAAAGCCAAGATTACTTCTCCACCCATCTGACCTTTGCTTGGCCCTGCTTCCTTGTACAGAAGGGCAGGAGACAGGGCCTCTGGCAGCAGTGCTTTAAAGACCCCAGCAGAAAGAGAGCTTTTGTTCCTCTAAGAATCTGGACAGGAGGGAACCTTATTTGCTCGGCTTGAGACCCATCATCTTGGACTAGTAGCTATTCAGAGGGGTCTGGGGTTAGGGGGGGTAGTCATGGTGGAATGAGGTAGCATGATTGGCCAGTCCTGTGTCTTGTGCCCCCCACACAGCCTGCTCCTCAGGAGTGGAAGAATGGACTGGGAGCAGAGCTGTTACCAGAAGAAGAGAGACTAAGCAAGCTTTCTAGCTAGAAACTAGAATTCTCCCAGTCGGCTGCCCTCTTTAACTCCCTAGAAGGGTAGTTCCCCAACTTCTTTTTTCCTTCTCCTCACAGCAAAGGGAATGCCCCATAACCAGATTTTGCTGGAAATTTTACAAGTTGTATGCTCATTTGGCTTAAAAGATGGGAAGATTATTTTTATATATGGTAAAATGAGTTGTGTTAAATTGTGTTAATTATGAGTTGCTATTGTTTTTGGTTCAAATTCCTCTTGAAAATTATGCACTGAGAAATATTCTGAAAGTGAAATGATTAAGAGTCTAAGAGTCTCCATCCCATTTTCTCTGCAAAAAACAATGGACCACACCAAAGAGCTGGGGAGTCTGCGCGAAAGGGATTTTATTCTAGGAACTGGATGGCAATGGAGAGCAGTGAACTGTTCTGAGAATCAAAAACAAATGAAAATAAGTATATTCCAGCTACTGGGGCTTTTAGAACTGTGTGAGATATAAGATGGAGCAATTGGGTAATTATATTTAAAACAGAGGGCTTAATTTTGATAATTCTCTTCCAGATTAGTTTTGTTAACCTTGAGCAAAGATTTTTAATCAAGTTGAATGTAAATGTAGTATAATTTCTATTAGCTTAAAAAATTGTTCTTCATATTGTCTGATTTATTTGTATTTTCTGAATGAAGAAATTGGCTTAGTTCTGATAAACAGTTTTTTAAAGTTTAAGTATGTAGGAGCACTGGGGGGACTCAGTAGGTTAAGCCTCTGACTCAGCTCAGGTCATGATCTCAGGGTCCTGAGATCGAGCCACACGTTGGGCTCAGCACTTAGCCGGGAGTCTGCTTGAGACTTTCTCTCTCCCTCCCCCTCTACCCTTCCTCCTGCTCTCTCTCTCTCTCTCCTTTCAAAATAAATAAAAAAATAAATATAAATGTATTTTTTCTGGGACTCTTAATATTTCTAAGGCTGAATATCACAATCTTTTAAAGTACCACCTCACCTCACTCTCTACTCTCAAAAATGAATTCACCTGGATTCTCTGATTCTATCCTGTTCCTGAATCTAACAGCTGTTTAAGCATAGCTCAGATATATGGTTTTCAGAAATGCCCCAGAAGGAAATCTTCTGTTGGACAAAACATGTTAAAAGGCTCTGATGATACCAATTATAAAATCTATGATCCCATTATTTAGTTGTTAATGTTGTTTACAGCTATGCTGTATCTTCAGATTTGAGGGACTAAAAAATATCATTTGTTTGGCTCTGTGAACTAAATTTTCATAGCAATAATAATTTTTTGTTGGTTACTTTGATTTTGACATCGAATAAGGAGATTCTTAAAGCCTTCGCATTTGAGTAAACCAAATGAGCTCTCACTTTATTGCATATACTTCAAAACAGCTTTCTTCTACTTGGGGTGTAGTTAAATAAAGAGTAATATAAGTGAAAAACTGAACGTAAATGGTTTGTATTTTTTTCTGACATGTACATGTAATGTGTGTGGAGTAATACTGCAGTTTATAATTTCCAGGAGAGTAGAAGCTTTATTTTTGTCTTAGTCATGCAAATATTAAAAGTAAAAAATGACAAAATATCTCAGCTTTGTAATTTAGATTTCTAGGGAAAATGCATTTTGCAAAAGGAAGGAGAGAGTTTCTACTCTGGAGATTTCCTCTGATCACCAAACGCTGGTTTAAAAACGTTGATTTATTCACATATCAGAATTGTCTCTAGCTGGGATGTATTAGGCAGTCACCTGCATTGTTGATTTTAGGAAGTTGAGAAATATTTCTCACCAAAAACATCCATCCCATCGTTCACTGCTGAAACTTAATACTAGCTTTTCATCCTTTTATTAATTACTATTCTGTCTTTAAAAAATGCTACTGCTAAGCAATTGAAGCACATCTAATTAGTACCAAAGTAGAATAGATTCCTTATTATTTTATTTTTATAACACTTTATTGAGGTATAATTCACATACCAGAAAATTCATTTTCAAATGAACATTTAGTAGCTTTTAGTACAAATGTGCAACTATCATTGACTATAATCTAAATTTAGAAACATTTTCATAAAAGAAGCCCTGTACCATACCCATTAACAGTCATTCCTCCTTTCCCCTTATCTCAGCCTCTGGCAACCACTAATTGATTTTCTGTTTCCATGAATTTGCACACTAGACATTTCATGTAAGTGGAGCCATACAGTATAAGACCTTTCGTTGGTGGCTTCTTTCACTTAGCATGTTGTGAAGATTGATCAATTATTGTAGCATGTATCAGTGGTTTATTCTTTTTCATTGCCAAATAGTATCCCATGGTATGGATATGACCCATTTTGTTTATCCACTCATCAGTTGACGGACATCTGGGTTCTTTTCACTTCTTGGCCATAATGAATAATGTTACTATGAACATTCATTACAAATTTTTGTGTGGACATATTTTCCATTCCACTGGGTATATACCCAGGAATGCTGGGTCTTATTTATGGGAACTCTGTGTTAACATTTTGAAAAACTGCAAACCTTTTTTAAAGCAGCTACACCATTTACATTCCTACCAACAATGTATGAGGTTTCCTGTTTTTCCATTTCTTCAGTAATGCTTGCAGTTGTCTTTTTTCCTTCTCTCTCTCTTTTCTTAAGCCATTCTAGAGTGATTATGAAATGAGTATCCCATTGTGGTTTTGATTTACATTTCCCTAGTGACTGATGATGTTGAGCATCTCTTCATGTGCTATTGGCCATCCATATATTTCCTTTAGTGAAATGTCCATTCAGATCCTTTGCCAATTCTTTTTCTCTCAAAAATCTCTGATGTGTTCTTATTTATTTATCTATTTAAAATTTTGTCATTGATGTATAATTGATATAAAAATTATATTAGTTTCAGATGTATAGCATATTGATTTGACAACTCCATACATTACTCAGTGTCACCGTGAGTGTAGCCACCATCTGTTACCATACAATATTCTTACAATATTATTGACTGTGTTCCCTATGCTGTACTTTTCATCTCTGTGACTGATTTATTTTATTACTGGGAGTTTGTACCTCTTAATCTTCTCATCTCTTTTGCCCATCCCACTTCACCTCTTCTCCATAAACCATCAGCCTGTTGTCTGTATTTAAGAGTTTGTTTTTTTTGTTTGTTTGTTTGTTCCTTTGTTTTGTTTTTAGATTCCACTGATAAGTGAAATCATTCAGTATTTGTCTTTCTCTCTCTGACTTATTTCACTTAGCATATTACCCTCTAGGACCTTCCATATTGCAAATGGCAAGATCTCTTTTTTTTTTTATGTCTGAGTAATATTCTATTGTGTGTGTGTATATATCACATCTTCTTTTCCACTTATCTGTCAATGGACATTTGGGTTACTTCCTGATCTTGGCTATTGTAAATAATGCTCTAATGAACATAGGGGCATATATATCTTCTTGAATTAGTGTTTTTTGGTTTTTGTTTGTTTATTTGTTTTTGAGTAAATACCCAGTAGCAGAATTAGTGGATCATATCTATTTCTATTTTTAATTTTGGGAGGAACCTACATACTGTTTTCCACAGTGCTTACACAATTTACATCCTCACCAGTGGTGCATGAGAGTTTATTTTCTCCATATCCATGCCAACACTTGTTATTTCTTATCTTTTTTATACTAGCCATTCTGACAGTGATAGCTGTCAGGTGATAGCTCATTGTGGTTTTGATTTACATTTCCTTGATGATTAGTGATGAAATCTTTTCATGTATCAATCATCTGTCTTTGGGAGAATGTCTATTCAGATCTTCTACCCATTTTTTAATCAGATTGTTTGTTTGTTTGGTGTTGAGTTGTACAAGTTCTTTATATGTTTTGGATATTAACTCCTTATCATTTATATCATTTGCAAATATCCTCTCTCATTCCCTAGAGAATGTTTTTTTGTTTTGTTGATAGTTTTCTTTGTTGTGCAAAAGCTTTATATTTTGGTATAGCCCCAATAGTTTATTTCTGCTTTTGCTTTTTAATTGAGTTATCTGTCTTTTTATTTTTTCAGCTGTAAAGATTCTTTGTATTTTATGGATTATGGATTGTGATAAGTGTCCTGATACATGTATGATTTTTCCAACATTTTCTTCTACTCCATGGGTTATCTTTTCACTTTCTTAATGGTGTCCTTTGAAACACAGAAGTTTTTATTTTTTATGAAATCCAGTTTATCTTTTTTCTTTGGCTGCTGTGCTTTTGATGTAATTTCTAAGAAACCATTCCCTAATCCAAAGTCATGAAGATTTACCCCATGTTTTCTGCCAAAAGATTTTTTCACTTTTAGCTCTTTTATCAGGTATATGATCCATTTAGAATGAATTTTTGTATGTGGTATGAGGTAGAATTCCTGCTTCATTCCTTTACATGTGATTATCCATTGTCTAAGCATCATTTTTTGAAAATAATCTTCTTTCCTCTATTGAGTGTTCTTGACACCCTTGTCAAAAATCAATTGATTGTAAACATAAGGGTCTATTTCTAGACTCACAATTCTGTTTTATTCATGGTATGTTTATCCTTATGCCAATATCCCACTGTTTTGATGACTGTTATGATAGTAGGTTTTGAATTAAGGGGTGCCTGGCTGACTCAGTTGGTAAAGCATGCAATTCTTGATCTCAGTGTTGTGAGTTGGAGCCCCTCATTGTGTGTAGAGATTACTTGGAAAGTGAAAAATAATAAATTAGAAAATTAAAAAAAACAAAGAAATGTGAGTCCTCTACCTTTGTTATTTTTCAAGATGTTTTGACTCTTCTTGAACTCTTGAATTTCAATATAAATTTCAGAAGTTGGTCAATTTTTCCAACAAAACAGTTTGGATCTTAATGGAGTTTGCATGAACCTATAGGTCAGATGGGAGAATGCCACTTTTCATTAAGTCTTGTACCCTACAACCTTGATGAACTTGTTTATTGCTTTTAATAGTTCTATGGTAGAGTCCTTGGAATTTTCTGTATATGTACAAGATCATGCCATCTACAAATAGAGCATTCTATATCTGCAAAAAGTCATTCTTTGAAAGTGAAGGAGAAATTGATATTCCGAGATAAACAGAAGTGGAGAGAATTTAATGCATTTAGGCAAGAAAAATAAATAAAAGCCATCTAGATTAGAAAAGAAGAAGTAAATGTTTATTTTCAGATGATATGATTTTGTATGTAGAAATCCTAGGTAATCCACTCTTGGAGGATAAGAAGAAGTAAACAATTTCAACAAAATTTCAGTGTCCAAGGTCAATATAGAAAAATCTATTATAGTTCTGTAGAGTAACAATAAAAAATCTGAAAACAAAATTAAAATGTAAATTTTGGGAGACTTGTTAATTTTTGCAAAGGAAGATATACCAAACACTCTTTCAGTATTTTGAATGTGTTATTCCATTACCTTCTGGCCTCCATGATTCCTGATGAAAAATCCTCTGTTAATCTTTTTTCATTAAGCTTTTTAAAAATTAATTAATTAATGTATTTATTTTTATAAACATATAATGTATTTTTATCCCCAGGGGTACAGGTCTGTGAATCGCCAGGTTTACACACTTCAGAGCACTCACCATAGCACGTACCCTCCCCATTGTCCATAATGCCACCTCCCTCTCCCAACCCCCCTCCCCCCAGCAACCCTCAGTTTGTTTTGTGAGATTAAGAGTCACTTATGGTTTGCCTCCCTCCCATTTGCATCTTGTTTCATTTATTCTTCTCGTACCCCCTTCACCCCCCATGTTGCATCTCCACTTCCTCATATCAGGGAGATCATATGATAGTTGTCTTTCTCCGCTTGACTTATTTCGCTAAGCAAGATACCCTCTAGTTCCATGCACATTGTCGCAAATGGCAAGATTTCATTTCTTTTTGATGGCTGCATAGTATTCCATTGTGTATATATACCACACTTCTTGATCCATTCATCTGTTGATGGACATGTAGGTTCTTTCCATAATTTGGCTATTGTAGACATTGCTTCTATAAACATTGGGGTGCATGCACCCCTTCAGATCACTACATTTGTATCTTTAGGGTAAATACCCAGTAGAGCAATTGCACACTGGGTCATAGGGTAGTTCTATTTTCAACATTTTGAGGAACCTCCATGCTGTTTTCCAGAGTGGTTGCACCAGCTTGCATTCCCACCAACAGTGTAGGAGGGTTCCCCTTTCTCCCCATCCTCACCAGCATCTGTCATTTACTGACTTGTTAATTTTAGCCATTCTGACTGGTGTGAGGTGATATCTCTTTGTGGTTTTGATTTGTATTTCCCTGATGTCGAGTGATGTGGAGCACTTTTTCATGTGTCTGTTGGCCATCTGGATGTCTTCTTTGCAGAAATGTCTATTCATATTCTCTGCCCATTTCTTGATTGGATTATTTGTTCTTTGGGTATTGAGTTTGCTAAGTTCTTTATAGATTTTGGGCACTAGCCCTTTATCTGATATGTCATTTGCAAATATCTTCTCCCATTCTGTCAGTTTTCTTTTGGTTTTGTTGACTGTTTCCTTTGCTGTGCAAAA
>NC_081561.1:63748054-63752845 GCF_022355385.1 Mustela nigripes
GCTTTTGATCTTGATGAAATCCCAATAGTTCATTTTTGCCCTTGCTTCCCTTGCCTTTGGCTTTTGATCTTGATGAAATCCCAATAGTTCATTTTTGCCCTTGCTTCCCTTGCCTTTGGCGATGTTCCTAGGAAGATGTTGCTGCAGCTGAGGTCGAAGAGGTTACTGCCTGTGTTCTCCTCAAGGATTTTGATGGCTTCCTTTCTCACATCGAGGTCCTTCATCCATTTTGAGTCTATTTTTCTGTGTGGTGTAAGGAAATGGTCCAATTTCATTTTTCTGCATGTGGCTATCCAATTTTCCCAACACCATTTATTGAAGAGGCTGTCTTTTTTCCACTGGACATTCTTTCCTGCTTTGTCGAAGATTAGTTGACCCTAGAGTTGAGGGTCTATTTCTGGGCTCTCTATTCTGTTCCATTGATCTATGTGTCTGTTTTTATGCCAGTACCATGCTGTCTTGATGATGACAGCTTTGTAATAGAGCTTGAAGTCCGGAATTGTGATGCCACCAACTTTGGCTTTCTTTTTCAATATTCCTTTGGCTATTCGAGGTCTTTTCTGACTCCATATAAATTTTAGGGTTATTTGTTCCATTTCTTTGGAAAAAAAAGAAAAGAATGTTATTTTTATAGGAATTGCATTAAATGTGTAGACTGCTTTAGGTAGCATAGACATTTTCACAATGTTTGTTCTTCCAGTCCAGGAGTATGGAACATTTTTCCATTTCTTTGTCTCTTCCTCAATTTCTTTCATGAGTACTTTATAGTTTTCTGAGTATAGATTATTAGCCTCTTTGGTTAGGTTTATTCCTAGGTATCTTATAGTTTTGGGTGCAACTGTAAATGGGATTGACTCCTTAATTCTCTTTCTTCTGTCTTGTTGTTGGTGTGGAGAAATGCAATTGATTTCTGTCCATTGATTTTATATCCTGACACTTTACTGAATTCCTATATAAGTTCTAGCAGATTTGGAGTGCAGTCTTTTGGGTTTTCTACATATAGTATCATATCATCTGTGAAGAGTGATAGTTTGACTTCTTCTTTGCTGATTTGGATGCCTTTAATTTCCTTTTGTTGTCTGATTGCTGAGGCTAGGACTTCTAGTACTATGTAGAATAGCAGTAGTGATAATGGACATCCCTGCCGTGTTCCTGACCTTAGCGGAAAAGCTTTCAGTTTTTCTCCATTGAGAATGATATTTGCGGTGGGTTTTTCATAGATGACTTTGATGATATTGAGGTATGTGCCCTCTATCCCTACACTTTGAAGAGTTTTGATGAGGAAGGGATGCTGTTCTTTATAAAACGTTTTTTTCAGCATCTACTGAGAGTATCATATGGTTCTTGTTCTTTCTTTTATTAATGTATTCTATCACATTGATTGATTTGTGGATGTTGAACCAACCTTGTAGCCCTGGAATAAATCCCGCTTGGTCATGGTGAATAATCCTTTTAATGTACTGTTGAATCCTATTGGCTAGTATTTTGGTTAGAATTTTCACATCTGCGTTCATCAAGGATATTGGTCTGTAGTTCTCTTTTTTGATGGGATCTTTGTCTGGTTTTGGGATCAAGGTGATGCTGGCCTCATAAAATGAGTTTGGAAGTTTTCCTTCCATTTCTATTTTTTGGAACAATTTTAGGAGAATAGGAATTAGTTCTTCTTTCTACATTTGGTAGAATTCCCCTGGGAAGCCATCTGGCCCTGTGCTTTTGTTTGTTTGGAGATTTTTGATGACTGTTTCAATCTTCTTACTGGTTATGGGTCTGCTCAGGTTTTCTAATTCTTCCTGGTTCAGGTGTGGTAGTTTATATATCTCTAGAAATGTATCCATTTCTTCCAGATGTCAAATTTGTTTGCATAGAGTTGCTCATAGTATGTTCTTATAATTGTTTGTATTTCTTTGGTGTTAGTTGTTATCTCTCCTCTTTCATTCATGATTTTATTTATTTGGGTCCTTTCTTTTTTCTTTTTGATAAGTCTGGCCAGGGGTTTATCAATCTTATTAATTCTTTCAAAGAACCAGCTCCTACTTTCGTTGATTTGTTCTATTGTTTTTTTGGTTTCTATTTCATTGATTTCTGCTCTGATCTTTATGATATCTCTTCTCCTGCTGGGTTTAGGGTTTCTTTCTTGTTCTTTCTCCAGCTCCTTTAGGTGTAGGGTTAGGTTGTGTACCTGAGACCTTTCTTGTTTCTTGAGAAAGGCTTGCACTGCTATATATTTTCCTCTCACGATTGCCTTTGCTGTGGTCCACAGATTTTGAACCGTGGTGTTTTCATTATCATTTGTTTCCATGAATTTTTTTCAATTCTTCTTTAATTTCCTGGTTGACCCATTCATTCTTTAGAAGGATGCTGTTTTGTCTCCATGTATTTGGGTTCCTTCCAAATTTCCTCTTGTGATTGAGTTCTAGTTTCAGAGCATTGTGGTCTGAAAATATGCAGGGAATAATCCCAATCTTTTGATACTGGTTGAGTCCTGTTATAGGACCCAGGATGTGATCTATTCTGGAGAATGTTCCATGTGCACTAGAGAAGAATGTGTATTCTGTAGCTTTGGGATGAAATATTCTGAATATATCTGTGATGTCCATCTGGTCCAGTGTGTCATTTAAGGCCTTTATTTCCTTGTTGATCTTTTGCTTGGATGATCTGTCCATTTCAGTGAGGGGAGTGTTAAAGTCCCCTACTATTATTGTATTATCGTCGATGTGTTTCTTTGATTTTGTTATTAATTGGTTTATATAGTTGGCTGCTCCCACGTTAGGGGCATAGATATTTAAAATTGTTAGATCTTCTTGTTAGATCCTTTGAGTATGATGTAGTGTCCTTCCTCATGTCTTATTATAGTGTTTGGCTTAAAATCTAATTGATCTGATATAAGGATTGCCACTCCTGCTTTCTTCTGATGTCCATTAGCATGGTAAATTGTTTTCCACCCCCTCACTTTAAATCTGGAGGTGTCTTCGGGTCTAAAATGAGACAGCATATTGATGGGTTTTGTTTTTTAATCCATTCTTATACTCTGTGTCTTTTGATGGGGGCATTTAGCCCATTTACATTAAGGGTAACTATTGAAAGATATGATTTAGTGCCATTGTATTGCCTGTAAGGTGACTGTTGCTGTATATTGTCTCTGTTCCTTTCTGGTCTACTACTTTTAGGCTCTCTCTTTGCTTAGAGGACCCCTTTCAGTATTTCCTATAGGACTGGTTTGTTGTTTACAAATTTTTTTAGTTTTTGATTGTCCTGGATGCTTTTTATCTCTCCTTCTATTTTCAATGATAGCCTAGCTGCATATAGTATTCTTGGTTGCATGTTTTTCTTATTTAGTGCTCTGAATATAAAATGCCAGCTCTTTCTGGCCTGCCAGGTCTCTGTGGATAAGTCGGCTGCCAATCTAATATTTTTACCATTGTATATTACAGACTTCTTTTCCCAGGCTGTTTTCAGGATTTTCTCTCTGTCACTAAGACTCGTAAATTTTACTATTAGGTGATGGAGTGTGGACCTATTCTTGTTGATTTTGAGGGGGGTTCTCTGCACCTCCTGGATTTTGATGCTTATTCCCTTTGCCATATTAGGGAAATTCTCTCCAATAATTCTCTCCATATACCTTCTGCTCCCCTCTCTCTTTCTTCTTCTTCTGGAATCCCAATTATTCTAATGTCGTTTCGTCTTATGGTGTCCCTTATCTCTCACATTCTCCCCTCGTGGTCCAGTAGCTGTCCCTCTTTTGCTCAGCTTCTTTCTTCTCTGTCATTTGGTCTTCTATATCACTAATTCTTTCCTCCGCCTTATTTATCCTAGCAGTGAGAGCCTCCATTTTTGATTGCATCTCATTAATAGCTTTTTTCATTTCAACTTGGTCAGATTTTAGTTCTTTTATTTCTCCCGAAAGGGCTTTTATATCTCCCAAGAGGTTTTCTCTAATATCTTCCATCCTTTTTTTGAGCCCGGCTAGAACCTTGAGAATCGTATTCTGAACTCTAGATCTGACATATTACCAATGTCTGTATTGATTAGGTCCCTAGCCTTCGGTACTGCCTCTTGTTCTTTTTTTTTTTTTTTTTTTGTGGTTAATTTTTCCACCTTGTCATTTTACAGATAAGAGTATATGAAGGAGCTAATAAAATACTAAAAGGGTTGCAAAGACCCCAGGAAAATATGCTTTAACCAAATCAGAAGAGACCCCAAATCGTGTGGGGGAGAAAGGGGATAAAAAGAGGTTCAGAGTGGCGCCTCGGTGGCTCAGTGGGTCAAGCCTCTGCCTTCGGCTCAGGTCATGATCCCATGGTCCTGTGATTGAGCCCCGCATTGGGCTCTCTACTCAGCAGGAAGTCTGCCCACTCCCCACCTGCTGCTCTGCCTGCTTGTGATCTCTCACTCCCTCTCTCAAATAAATAAAAAAAAAAATCTTAAAAAAATGTTCAGAAAAAAAAGAAACTATTAAAAAAAGAAAACGAATAAATAAAGATATAAAAATGAAAAATGTATACATATATATTAGATAAACTAGTTAAAAAGCATTAAAAAAGAAAAGGGTAAAAGTTAAAAGAAAATTTAACAGAAGAAGAGAGAAAAAAAATTAAATTAACTGCAAGACTAAAGAATCATGGGGAGAAAGCCATGAGTTCTGTGCTTTGCTTTCTCCTCCTCTGGAATTCCGCTGCTCTTCTTGGTATTGAATCTGCACTCCTTGGTAGGTGAACTTGGTCCTGGCTGGATTTCTTGTTGATCATCTGGAGGAGGGGCCTGTTGTAGTGATTCTCAAGTGTCTCTGCCCCA
>NC_081561.1:63752945-63760470 GCF_022355385.1 Mustela nigripes
CCATGGGGAGAAAGCCATGAGTTCTGTGCTTTGCTTTCTCCTCCTCTGGAATTCCGCTGCTCTTCTTGGTATTGAATCTGCACTCCTTGGTAGGTGAACTTGGTCCTGGCTGGATTTCTTGTTGATCATCTGGAGGAGGGGCCTGTTGTAGTGATTCTCAAGTGTCTCTGCCCCAGGCAGAATTTCACTGCCCTTACCAGGGGCCGGGCTGAGTAATCCGCTCGGGTTTGCTTTTGGGACCTTTTGTTCCCTGAATGCTTTCTGTAGAGTTCCAGAGGATGGGAATGAAAATGGCCTCTTAGGCCCCAGCCTGGAGGAGCCAGGAGCTCAGGGCTCCACTCCTCAGTTCGCCCTCAGAGAATAGTGCCCAATCACTCCCTTCTCCCTGGCCTCCAGCTGCACTCCGAGCTCACCCAGCCTGCGACAGGTTCAAGGTAACCCCAAGCTGAGACTCACTCCTTGGCTCTGTCTCTGTAGCCAGCTTCCCTGTTCTAATACCTGCAAGCTCTGTGACACTCAGACACTCCCAATCCTTTTGTGACCCTGCGGGACCTGGGGCTATGCTGACCCCGAGTGGGCTTCACCCCTGTTTAGCCTCTGGAGCGATGTCCCTCAGCAGAACAGACTTTTAAAAGTCCTGATTTAGTGCTCCGTCACTGGCTGGGAGTCGGCCCCTTCCCCCACAGTCTATCTTCCCATCGCTTTGGATTCACTTCTCTGCCAGTCCTACCTTTCAGAAAGTGGTTGATTTTCTGTTTCTAGAATTGCTGTTCTTCTTCTCTTTGATCTCCTGTTGGATTTGTGGGTATTTGCAATCTTTAGATAAGCTAGCTGATCTCCTGCTAGCTGAAGTAGTCTCAGCCTGCTACTTCTCTGCCATCTTGACTTCTCCCCCCCCACCCTGAGAAATCTACTGTTAATCTTAAAAAGGAATACTTGTTTGTGATTAGTCACCTCTCTTTTGCAATTTTCAGGATTTTCTTTGACTTTAGACGATTTGATTATGATGTGCTGAAGTTTGGATACCTTTGAGTTTAATGAGCTTCTCGGATATGTAGATTAATGTTTTTCATCAAATTGGGCTACTTTTTGGCCATTATTTTTTTTTTTTAAACATTCTCTCCCCTCACCATCTGGGACTTTACACATATATTGATCTGATTTCTCTGTTCATTTTTCTTCAGTCTTTATAATTTCTATTGTGCAGACTGAATAATCTCAATTGTCCTATCTTGAAATTTACTTTCTTATACCAACTCAAATTTACTGTTTTAGTGAATTTTTTATTTCAGTTATCATACTTTTCCACTCCAAAATTTGTTTTATTCTTTTTTTTATCTTTTTATTCATATTCTCTTGTCTGTGTAACATCATTTTCATACTTCCCTTTAATTCTTTAAACATGCTTTACTTTTGTTCTTCGAGCTTATTTATAATACCTAACTTGAACTCTTCCTCTAGAAGTCAAAATCTGGGCTTCCTCAAGGGCTGTTCCTATGAAACATTTTATTTCCTGTGCATAGGAAATACTTTGCTGTTAGAGATTCTCATATATTTTTTTGGTGAAAACTGGGCATTTTAAGTAATAGGATATGACAGCTCTGGAAATCAGATTCCAACGCTCCCCAAGTTTTGTTGTTGTTATTGTTGCTGCGGCTGCTTGTTTGTTTAGTAAATTTTATTGCCTAATTTCATAAAACTTGTGTTTTTTGTTATATGCAACCCCTGAAATCTCTGTTCAGTAAATTTAGTGGTCAGTTAGTGCCTGGACAGAGATTTTTAAAAATGCCTTGAATCTATCACTCTGAGTCTTTGGTAAGGTACTTTCTGCATGTGTTGGGGTACCCATTCAGTACTGGAAGTTTATAATTTTGGAAGTTTATAATTTTGTCTTAGCTCTCACTTCACGCTTGTTCAGGGCCTCAAGGTCAGCCAGAGGTAAGATATAGGGCCTTCTCTGGTCTCTTCTGGGCATGCACACAGCCCCATACATGTGTATGGTCTTGTAGAGTCCCAAAAATATGTCGTTACTTTTCAAAGCCCCTTATATAGCATGGTATTCCACAGATTTTTACTTTAAAGTTTTTTTTTTAAGATTTTTATTTATTTATTGGACAGACAGAGATCACAAGTAGGCAGAGAGGCAGGCAGAGACAGAGAGGAGGAAGCAGGTTCCCCGCTGAGCAGGGAGCCCGATGTGGGACTCGATCCCAGGACCCTGGGATCATGACCTGAGCCAAAGGCAGAGGTTTTAATGCACTGAGCCACCCAGGCGCCCTACTTTAAAGTTTTGATCACCCTCTTGTTTGCCTCACTGGTATTGCAACCTAGGGCAACTGTCATGTTGAACACTTTCTGCTGATTTGTTTTCAGCAAACTCCATGGGGATATGACTTTTTTTTTACTCAGTAAACTAAGGTCACACAAAGACAAGTACTATGTGTAGGGCTATTCCAGGGAGCTGCGAGATGGGTCAGAGAAGTACAATTCTGTGGACCTTTTGGAGATTTCCAAACCTGTACTACCCATCCAGTGGTTGCTGTACTTGTGTTTTTCACAGTTATGTGGTTGCAAGTCTGTTATTTTTCAAGACTATTATGGAGTTGGGGAGAGGGCATGGGAATGGTCAAGTTACAATGTCAGAAAGCTCACTGGTCTTACTGAGATTCAGCCATTTTACTTGAGTAAACACTCCTTGGATTGTTGTGAGCTTTTGGATAACTTCCAGGATTCTGAAAAAAAAGTGATTTTGACAATTTTGCCACTGTTCTCATTATTCTTGTGGAGGAGTGGATTTTCAGAAGTCTTTACTCCACCTCTTCTCTTTGTTTTTAATAGTAACTTCTCTTAGAATGGATGAGACTACAAGCATATGAAATTGTCCAGTGTTCAATGGAAAGGAGGTGCAAGATTAAGTAGAAAATGCTCTGGAGAGAGGAATTGGAGATAAATGTTGCCCATTCACATTTTTTCATTTAATTTTTTATTGTAGCAATGTAACAAATATCAATAGATTATATATTGGTGGAACCTACATCCTTTGTATTTTAAATAGCATTCTATGAAGATTTGCCATCTAGTTTTCCACAGCAGATGGGGGGAAAGGAAGAGAGTATACTAGGACAACTGGTAGTGAAAAAGACTTAAATATTTTTTTTAAAAAAACCCTAATAATCAGTAGATGTCAATGTAGCATACCACGGTACTCACTTTTCTTAGGCTGTCACGAAGTCAAAATAAAAATGATAATCTGTACAGTTTTTTGCTTTTCAAGACAAGGACAGACTAATATATTTTGGAAAAATTTCTATCAAACATTTTTAAAATGTTTAAAGTTTGATTCTTTAAGTTATCAACTTCATTTACCTAGAGCATTTATGGTCAAGAGATAGCATATATTCAAATGATAATTGCTAATGGAACATAGCTGTTTCATTGGTGACAAATGTCATTGAGAAGAAAGATTCTGTAATCATCCAACTAATCATTATAGTTCCAACTCCATGTGAAGACACAGAGAAAAATTATTAAACCTCTCAGAAATGAGAAGTTGAACCACACAGTACTCATCCATTTTTTGTTTACTTAATGTGCTGTCTTTTAAGTTTATAAGCACCAATAACACCTTCTACCTACATAGCAAATGATGCATTGAGTTGTTGTTATAGATATTATTCTTAGTTTCATAGTTGTATAAAGTGCCTGAGACTTAACTGATTACTTCACAAGAAGCTCTAAGCAAAACCTATGTGTTTTGAGGGGTCATGATGATGATAAATCACTTAACATACAAGCATGAAAGCATAGCAAAACATAGAACTGTGAGCATTATCTCAGAAGAAGTGCTAGAGCAGGAATCTCAGTGTGAATAGTGAGGGGTGATTCTCACAGGAGCCATCTATCAAACATCCATTTGCAGTGAAGCCACCATTAGCTGACATCTTCATGATTGTTTGGTTGAAAACATCTCACAGATGAAGGGTTACTTTGAAGAAAAAAGATCATAATGCTATAATAGTTTGCTGTTCTGTGCAGTGTAGAGGAAAGATCCACTTGTAAAGACAAAGAGAAAGACAGAGAGAGAAAAAGAGAGAGGGAGAGAGAAGGGAATGGGAAGGGGGAGAAGTGAAGCAGAGAGGAAAAGAGAGAAGAGAGATGGTGGCTGAGAAGATCTAGTGTTCTTTTTCTTTTTAAAAATTTAAAAATTTTATTTTTTCATCATAAGTATGCTTTTTGATCCCCATTGTCTATTTTCTTCATCCCTCCTACTTGCCCTCTGGTAACCATCAGTTTATTCTCTATAGGTAAGAGTCTGTTTCTTGGTTTGTCTTTTTTCATGCTGTTGCAAGTGGCAAGATCTCATTCTTTTTTATAGCTGAATAATATTCCATTGTATACATATACCACATCTTCTTTATTCATTCGTCTATTATTGGAGACTTAGGCTGCTTCCATAATTTGACTGTTGTAAATAATGCTTTACTAAACATAGGGCTGCATGTGTCCCTTTGAATTAGTGTTTTTGTATTTTGGTAAATACCCATTTGGTGTGATTGCTGGATAATAGGGTAGTTCTATTTTTGACTTTTTGAGGAAATTCCATATTGTTTTCCACAGTGGCTGTACCAGTTTGCATTCCCATTAACAGTGCATGAGGGTTCCCCTTTCTCCACATCCTCACCAACACCTGTTGTTTCTGGGATTGTTGATTTTAGCCATTCTGACAGGTGTGACATGATATCTCATGGTAATTTTGATTTCCATTTCCCTGATGATGAGTGATGTTGAGCATATTTTCATGTGTCTGTTGGCCATCTGTATGTCTTCTTTGGAGAAATGTCTATTAATGTCTTCTGCCGATTTTTAAATTAGATTACTTGTTTTTTGGGTGTTGAGGTGTTTCAGTCTTTTAGATATTTTTTATGCCAAACCTTTATTGAGTATGTCATTTTTCAAACATCTTCTCTCATTCTATAGGTTCCCTTTTAGTTTTGTTAATTGTTTCCTGCCACTGTGCAGATGTTTTTCATTTTGATGTGGTCCCAATAGTTTATTTTTGCCTTTATTCCCATTGCCTCAGAAGACATATCTAGAAAAATATTGCTATGGCCGATGTTGGAGAAATTGTTGCCCATGTTTTTTTCTAGGATTTTTATGTTTTCAGGTCTCACATTTAGGTCCTTGATCCATTTTGAGTTTGTTTTTGTGTATGGAATAAGAAAGTGGTCTAATTTCATTCTTTTGCATGCTGCTATCCAACCTTCTCAACACCATTTGTTGAAGGGACTGTCTTTTCCCCCATTGTATATTCTTGCCCCCACATTGTAGATTAATTGACCATATAAGTGTGGGTTTATTTTTGAATTTTCTATTCTGTTCCACTGATCTATGGATCTATTTTTGTGCCAGTACCATACTGCTTTGGTTACTATAGCTTTGTAATATAACTTGAAGTCTAGGTTTCTTACAATTTCCATCAAATCAAAGGCTGCTCTTTATGACTGAAGAGCACATCTGGATTACTGTTTTACCAAAAGTCATTCCACGAAAACTGAGGAGGGGAATTCTTAAAGGATTTATAGTTGGTGTTGATTGTTAAATTATATGAGGTTACATTACAAGGTATGTAGTGGTAAACATTCTACATTCTATACCTGGTATTCTAGGAGGTAACTTAATGTTGTGAGTATTTGCCCCATGAAGTGCCAGTTGTCAGGTTTGTAGTTTGCCAAATTATAGGTATGGTTTCCTCAGAACTTTTACCTTCAACATATACTAAAGTATACTAAAGATGAAGAAAATACTTAGAGAGTGATTTCAGCAAAATGGTAGTACAGGAATTTCTAACACTTGTACCTCCAGAAATATCAATTTGAATAACTACCACGCATGCAAATACCTTCACAAAAGCTAAGGATTCCAGTTGAGGAATTAGAGCATTGGGATGGGGCACAGGAAAAAAAAAAAAAAAAGACATGTTGAAGAGGGTAGAAAAGATAGATTGACATTACCCCATTACCCCTCCCTGAAGCCTAGCCATCCTAGCACTGAGAAAGACACCATCCCCGTGGAAGGAGACTGAAGTGAGCACCTGACTTGAACTGCAGACACCAGTGCTGGCCCATCCCAGCATCAGCTGGTTCCAGTGGCCCCAGGCAGCTCCCATGGCCTAGGTGACATCCATGGCCCCAGCTGACTTCGTGACACCAGACTCTTGACAAGCTACTGAGAATCCAGTCCCCTGGCCCACCCTACCACTTGCCCACTCCTTTAGCCCCAAGCAGATCCTGAAGTGGCAGGCTACCAGCAGGCTCCCATAAACCAGGCTTCTGATTTACCCTGGGGCCAGAAGGCTCCCATGGCCCCAGGCAGCTCCCATCATACCAGGCTCCCAGCAAACTCTAGGAAATCCAGGATCCCAGTCTACCCCTGTTTGTCAGCCAGCATGGTCCTGGGTGGCTCCTGTAACTCCAGTATCTTGGTGGGTTCCCACCAGACCCACATGTCAAGCCCTCCCTAATGCCAGGCTAGCCTCTGCAGCCTGAGCTTTAAGGCTGGCTCCACAGATCTAGGCTCCTGGCCTGCACAACACCACATTGGTCACTGAAGACCCAACCTGGCCCCTGAGGCCCTATTTTATAAACTGACTCCCATGACCCAAGACTCTAGGCTGGTTCTAATTCCTGTGGCCCTAGCCTCTTGGCTCTCTTCTGTGAAACCAGGCTCCGCGCCTGTCCCAGCACTAGACTGGTCCCTGTGGATCCAGATACTGGGCCCATCCCAGTGATTCCCAGCGACTGGCCAGTCACTGTGTACCCAGCATCCAGGTCCAACCACACAGGCATGCGATCCCCAAAGGAAACTAACAAAGGTCCAGTGACTGACCCTAATGAAATGGAGATCTAGGAACTAACTGTCTGACAAAGAATTCAGATAACACTCTTAAATTCAGTGAATTAAAGAAAATAAAGACAACTAAATGAAATTAGGAAAATAATACAAGAATAAAATGAGAAATTCAACAAAGGAATAGAAGCCATAAAAAAACCTCAAGCAAATCCTATAGTTAAAAAATCACAGTGGTCAAATTGAAAATTCAATAGAAAGCTTCAACAGCAGACATAATCAAGCAGAATAAATTAGTTAACTGGAAAACATGTCATTTGATATCATCCAGTCAGAGAAGCATAAATAAAAGAGAAAGAGTGAAGAAAATCTTTGTGAATTATGGGATACCATTAAAGGAAACAATCTCACATTATTAGTCTCAGGAGAAGAGAGGGAGGAAGGGGGAGAAAGTATATTTAAAGAAATAATGGCCTAGGATTCTCAAATCTAGGGAGAGATTTGAACATTCATGTTCATACAGCTAAAAGGTGACCCTATAATTTCAAACCAAAATGATCTTTTACAAGACCCATTAAAATAAAACTATCTAAAATCAAAGACGAGATAATTTTAAAAGCTGCAAGAGAGCAGTTCTATTTTCAACATTTTGAGGAACCTCCATGCTGTTTTCCAGAGT
>NC_081561.1:63760480-63760642 GCF_022355385.1 Mustela nigripes
GGCTGCACCAGCTTGCATTCCCACCAACAGTGTAGGAGGGTTCCCCTTTCTCCGCATCCTCGCCAGCATCTGTCATTTCCTGACTTGTTGATTTTAGCCATTCTGACTGGTCGAGCCCCGCCTCCGGCTCTCTGCTCAGCAGGGAGCCTGCTTCCCCCCCCC
>NC_081561.1:63760742-63762429 GCF_022355385.1 Mustela nigripes
TGCCTCTCTGCCTACTTGTGATCTCTGTCTATCAAATAAATAAATACAAAATGTTAAAAAAAAAAAAAAAAAAGCTGCAAGAGAAAAAAATACCCACACAGTAAGGGAACCCTCATAATGCTATCAGCAGATTTCTCACCAGAAGCCTTACAGGCCCTGAAAGAGTGGGACAATACATTCAAATTTCTCAAAGAAGAAACTGCCAAGGGTATTTTACCCAACATAGTTGTTTTTTCAGAAATTAAGGAGAAGCAAAGATTTCCCAAACAAACAAAAGTTGAAGGAGTTCATCACCACTAGACCTACCTTATAAGAAATGCTGAAACATGAAAACATATGAAAATATAAAGTATGCTGCTAAAAGCAAGCATAAGCAAATTCATGATACTCTAATAATATGGTGATGTGTTAATTACTTAATCTAGTATAAGGTTAAAGGACAAAAGTATTAAAAGCAACTATAGCTACAATAATTTGATAATGAAGACACACTGTAAAAGAAGTTAATTGTGACATCAAAAACATTAAAAATGGGATGAATGGTAAAAACCAATAGTAGACACACATAAGATAAAGGAGAAGGAATCAAAGCATACCACAGGGAAAATCACTTCACAAAGAAAGACAGTAAAAGAGGAAGAAGGGAACAAAGGAAATACAAAACTAGAAAACAGTGAATAGGTTGGTATTAGTAAGCCTTATTTACTTTTAATGTAAATGGATGGATTAAATTCTCTAATCCAAAGGCATAGGGTGACTAATGAACTAAAAACAAGACCCAACTATATGCTACTTATAAAAGACTCACTTCAGCTTTAAGGACGTACTTATACTAAGGTGAAGGGATGGAAAAAGATACTCCATGCAAATGGAAACCAAAAGAAAGCAAAAGTAGTATACTTCTATCAGATGAAATAGACTTTAAGCCAAAACTATGATGAGGCTGGGGTGCCTGGGTGGCTCAGTCGGTTAAGTGTCCAACTCATGATTTCTGCTCAGGTCATGATCTTGGGGTCCTGAGATCGAACCACTTGTCAGGCTCTGCTTTCAGCATGGAGTCTGCTTGTCCCTCTCCCTTTGCTCTCCCCCCTTCCCACTGGTGTTCCCTGTCTCTCTCTTGGATAAATAATTAGACTCTTTATAAAAGGCTATGAGACAAATAAGGCCATTTTATAGTGATAAAACAGTCAGTTCATCATAAGGATATAACAATATATATGCCTCCTACATCAGAATGCTTAAACATATTGAGCAAAGCCTAACAGATCTGAAGGGAGAAATAGACAACAATACAATAATAGTAGTGGAATCTGACACCCCATTTTTTTTTTATTTCTTTTCAGCGTAACAGTATTCATTGTTTTTTGAACCACACCCAGTGCTCCATGCAATACATGCCCTCCATAATACCCACCACCTGGCTCCCCCAACCTCCCACCCTTCGCCCCTTCAAATCCCTCAGGTTGTTTTTCAGAGTCCATAGTCTCTCATGGTTCACCTCCCCTTCCAATTTCCCCCAACTCCCTTCTCCTCTCTATCTCCCCATGTCCTCCATGCTATTTGTTATGCTCCACAAATAAGTGGAACCATATGATAATTGACTCTCTCTGCTTGACTTATTTCACTCAGCATAATCTCTCCCAGTCCCATCCATGTTACTACAAAAGTTGGGTATTCGTCCTTTCTG
>NC_081561.1:63762529-63789222 GCF_022355385.1 Mustela nigripes
TTGCTAATTTTGGCCATTCTAACTGGTGTAAAATGGTATCTCAATGTAGTTTTAGTTTGAATCTCCCTGATGGCTAGTGATGATGAACATTTTTTCATGTGTCTGATAGCCATTTGTATGTCTTCACTGGAGAAGTGTCTGTTCATATCTTCTGCCCATTTTTTGATATGATTATCTGTTTTGTGTGGGCTGAGTTTGAGGAGTTCTTTATAGATCCTGGATATCAACCTTTTGTCTGTACTGTCATTTGCAAATATCTTCTCCCATTCTGTGGGTTGCCTCTTTGTTTTGTTGACTGTTTCCTTTGCTGAGCAGAAGCTTTTGATCTCGATGAAGTCCCAAAAGTTTATTTTTGCTTTTGTTTCCTTTGCCTTTGGAGACATGTCTTGAAAGAAGTTTCTGTGGCTGATATCAAAGAGATTACTGCCTATATTCTCCTCTAGGATTCTGATGGATTCCTGTCTCACATTGAGGTCTTTTATTTTGAGTTTATCTTTGTGTACAGTGTAAGAGAATTGTCGAGTTTCATTCTTCTACATATAGCTGTCCAATTTTCCCAGCACCATATATTGAAAAGACTGTCTTTTTTCCACTGTCTATTTTTTCCTGCTTTGTCAAATATTATTTGACCATAGAGTTGAGGGTCCATATCTGGGCTCTCTACTCTGTTCCACTGGTCTCTGATGACACCCCACTTTCAATGATGAATAGATCATCCAGATAGAAAACCAGTAAGGAGAGGTGCCTGGGTGGCCTACCTTGTTAAGCATCCAACTCTTGATTTTGGCTCAGGTCATGATTTCAGGGTCATGGGATCAACTTCTACATTGAGCTCTGTGCTCTGCAAGGAATCTTCCTGAGA
The DNA here is from genome assembly GCF_022355385.1 of Mustela nigripes. Lineage (NCBI taxonomy): Eukaryota > Metazoa > Chordata > Mammalia > Carnivora > Mustelidae > Mustela > Mustela nigripes. The sequence continues at coordinate 63,763,392 of NC_081561.1, forward strand.
TCCTCTCTCTCCTTCTCCCTCTGACCCCCACTCTCCCTTCTTTCTTTCTTTCTCTCTCAAAGAATAAATAGATAAATCTTGAAAGAAAGAAAGGAAGGAAGGAAGAGAGGAAGGGAGGGAGTGAGGGAGAAGGAAAGAAGGAAAGAAAGAAAAAAATCAAGAAGGAAACATTGGATAGGAACTATACCTTAAGCCAAATGAACCTACCAGACATATATATATGGAACATTTCACCCAGCAACAGCAGAATACAGATTCTACTCAAGCACACATGAAACATTCTCTTGGATAGATTACATGTTAAGCATAAATCCAGTTAAGAAATGGGCAGAGGACTTGAATAGAAATTTATCCAAAGAAAAAGTACAGATGGCTAACAGATGCATAAAAGGTGTTCAGTATTTCTAATCATCTGGGAAATGCAAACCAAAAACATAAGACATGTCCTCATACCTGTTAGGATGGCTATTATCACACTGTCAAGGACAGCAAATGCTGTCAAGGATGTAGAAAAAAGGGAATCCTTGTGCACTATTGGTGGAGATGCAATCTGGTATAGCTACTATGGAAAACAGTATGGAGTTTCCTTTAAATGCTGTGAAGTGTGTAAACCTGGTGATTCACAGACCTGTACCCCTGGGGATAAAAATATATGTTTATAAAAAATAAAAAATTAAAAAAAAAAAAATCCAAGACGTGGAACTGTCTTGGGGAAAAAAAAAAAAAAAAAAAAAAGTGTATTTGTGGGGATGGGGAGCTCTGTCCTCTGAAAGGATCTAGGTAAAAAAATAAACCCAATACCAATGAAAAAAAAAAAAAAAAAATAGAACTAGGTCTGCCAATAATGATCCAACAATGCCACTTCTGCCTGTATTTCACAGGAAATGAAATCTTAGAGGGGCATTTGCCTCCCCATGTTCATTGCATTTTTCCCAGTAGCCAAGGCATGGAAAAACCTAAATGCCTATAGATGGATGAATGAACAAAGAAGATGTGGTGTACACACACACACACGTGCATGCATGTGTGCGTGCACACACACAATGGGATATTAATCAGCCATAAAATAAAGAAAATTCTGCCATTTTGCAATAATGTAGTTGGAGCTTGAAAGCATTATGCTAAGTGAAATAAGACAGAGAAAGACAAATTCTGTATATTCTCATTTACATGTAGGATCTAAAAAACTGAACTCATAAATATCAAGAAAATAATGGGGGTTGTCAGGGGATGGTGGGTGGGGGAAATGTGGGGATGTTGTTCAGAGAGTAAAAACTTCCAGTTATTAGATGAATAAATTCTGTGGATCGAATGTACAGCATAGTGACTATATATTATATATTTGAAAGTTGTTAAGAGTATCGATCTTAAATATTATCACAAAAATGATAATTATGTGAGGTGATGGATGTATTAACTAATCTTATTGTGGGAATCATTTTGCAGTATATTTATGTATCATATCATCACATTTGTGTACCTTAAACTTACATTTATGTGTCAGTTATATCTCAGTAAAGCTGGAAAAAAATTAAAAGACAATATATAAAAACCAAGGACATTTTTATAAAATGTATATATATCAGTATAGTTTCTTTAGTTGTAACAGGTGCACAATAATAATGTTATCAACAGTAGGGGAAACCAGGTGTAGGGCATGTGTTAGTTCTGCACTATCTTTATAACTTTTATGTAAATATAAAAGTTTTCTAAAGAAAAATTAGGTTAAAAAATACTTAAGATGAACAGACTCCATTTGAGTTATACAGAGAAAAGGATTGGTTGTGCTGATTTTCCTGGATTTAAAAAAATCTGAATTATTTTAGGTAGATACTCACATATAGAGATACTTTATAAATGTCTTTTCACTAGTGTTGAATAAGGCTGCTATTAGAATACAAGCCACTTAATACTTGTGCAGTTAGTCATTTTGATATTAAAGTGTGCCATTTCTTTATGTAGTGTCTTGGCAGGTTACAATGGTACCATCTTTGCCTATGGGCAAACAGGCAGTGGGAAGACATTCACCATCACGGGTGGGGCAGAACGCTATAGTGACCGAGGCATTATCCCAAGGACATTGTCATACATTTTTGAGCAATTACAAAAGGTATGGAACTTTAAGTTCATTTTCTATTTGATATATTCAGCAGAAATTTATGGTGGGTAAAAAATTTATTGTGACATTTTATTATATCTAAACGAGGAAGTATTATTTTGTAATAACTCTGGCCTTTATATTTAAGGGAAGTTTGGGATTTTGCTGAAGAAGTAGAAATTAAGGTGCTTTTCATTAAAGGGATGCTGTTTCAGCAAAGGTTCAAAGGGAGTTCCTTCTGATACATCCATGGAGGTTAAAAGAACAGATAACACATTTTACCAGCTAACATCTTATATTTCTCATTAAGAAACTGGATGTCCTTTTGCTAAGACATCTTTATTTCGGCTACTAAAACACTGAATAAGATGATGTGATTGTACCTTTTTCACAATTGTAATAGAAGCCCAAAAGACTTTTACCAGAGTAAAACTCCTATTGCAATTAATACTGTTATGAAGAGATGTTCTCTGCATTATATGCATCATTTATTGTGTGTCTCTAAGTGCCTATTGCTTTATTACATATAATACTTTTAATATAACATATACACATTATTATATATTAATATAACATATAATACAACTAGCAAAGTAGGTATCCTTATCCCAATTTCATAGTTGGGAAAAATGAGTCTAAATATCTTTCTCTGAGTCTTCATAACTGACTTAGAGGTCCATCCCAGGTCTGTGTGATGCCATACTCTGTGCTTTTTACCACTACATACACTGCCTCTCTGTCTCAGACTGGCTTTATTTTGTTGGTTGTATTTAAACAATAGTGAGTCCCATAACTTCAGTAGGTTTTCATTTCCCCCCTCTGTGAAACTGGGGAGTGCATCGTACTAGAAGATCTCCATTGGCCCTACTAATAATTCCTACACTTACTTGGTTTTTATGAATTCTGTATAACAAATATTCTAACTAGGTCACTGTAACAGTTTTTCCAAAATTTCTTGACTGTATGCTTTTTGCCTTTTGAGTTGCAAAGATGAGAAGAAATTGCTGAGATCTGCATAATTCTAATTTCCATCCATAAAGTAGCAATTACCCATTAGTTCAACTCATCTCTCACTTGCTCAAACATGCCAACTCTGCATGCCAGAAAACGTAGAAGAGAAAGGGTTGAGTACAGTGTATAAGTTGGATTCAGATCCTGTCTTTTCATTTACTCATTTATTTCTGACATTAGCTGTTTTGTTTTGTTCCCAGATTTCACAGACTGGGAATATAATTTCTAATAGTTTTTGCTGCTGTGGTCCAATGTTGTCTTGGAAATATCACTGAAGTTGGTGTAGGCCAATCTGGTTCTGAGAAAGTGTACCACTTATAGCATGTGTCCTGGTGGCAGTTGAGACTTAAGGTCTCAGGGTTGTGAACTCGCTGTGAGGGCTGAACATACTGTATCTAAAGATATTGTCCAGTTCCTCGCACATAGTATATGCTCAACAAATGAGCTCATTTACAATTGTTGTTAATATGTATATTCACACACACACACACACACACACACACACACACACACACGTTGTGGCCAAACAATCCTGATTAATTTCAAAGAATCCTTTGAAACTAGAACAAATGAAACCAATTTCCCTGATTAAGTTAAACAGAATAAACAAATCCTTACCTAACAGAAACATTTATCCCTTCTAAAATTTTCTCTATGGATACCAAATGCTGTAAAAGTCAAAATGTCTCCCAAGTACCTACCATCTCTTGGGTCCATTGTTATATATCTGTTTGGTCACTGACATTATTGTAAACCTCATTTCATTTTGAATGATTCTAAATCAGTTCCTGGACTAGAGAGAGCTCCTTGGACAAATTTATATCCAGGACAGCTCTTTGTAAAAGGATGGATTTCCCTGATGGGGCACAATACATTCATTATAATCAAACCAAACTGCTGCAAAATTAGTCAGAGGCAACTTGAGTTTCATCATTAAGTTTGTCCACATTGTGTAGCTGAAAAATGCAGACAGGTACTCAGATGCCCCCAGTCAATTGCTTCAGAGGGCCACATGGAGCTCTCTAGAATTCTTAAAGGAAATATTTGACTTATGCAAAGTATTTATTTCAAGATAAACTAAGAACAATTGTATACTGGCTCCTAAAATGCTGTGAGTGTGATGGGAGCACATTTACAGTGATTTTAACAGAAGACAATTGGTTCCATTTATTTTAGAAATCACTGCTCATTATTTTTGAGTATTGTGAGGTTCAGACTTGTTTGGGGGCAGGAGAAAAGGCTGTCTGCAGGAAACATGTGTGTTACATTATAGTCTGGCAATCCCAAACACTAAAAAAGTAGTAATAAGGAAAGGTAGCTTGCCACATTGCTCAGTGACTTTTAAGTGTATATTCCAATAAAAGTCCAGAAAATACAGAAGCTGGAGGAGCCAAAGGCATTATCCCCATCATCTCAGGGGAGTGGACCTGCCATTTTCCTGACTTACGATGATTTCTTCTACTTTCTGGAAGAAAGAGAATTTCTTCACTGCAGATGAACATACAAGTTGGCTGTTGTTTTTCCTTTCTTTGCTTTCTCTTTTATAGTCATGTGCTGAATTCTCCATTTGGAGCCCTTTAGAAATAATAGAAACAATAACAATAGCAATAATAATAGCAGTAGCAAAGATTTATTAGGGATTATTACAGGGCCACATGTTCTTGGTGGGATTTTAAGTTCAGAACCCCATTTCCCTGTCACAACAGTTATGCAAGATGAGGGTTATTCTCCCCAATTCCACAATTAAACAGCTGCAAATAATGCACGATCACTCAGTTATAAATGCCAGATTTGGTGTTCAGACCCAGCTTTTTCTGATGCTAAGATGAGCGCTGAACTGTCTGCTAAAATCTCAAACTATTATAGATGGGATATTTTAGATATGGTCAGATAGGTTTTAGAAATATGTTGCTTTTGAACAGGATCTCAGGAAGTTGGTAAATGATCCCCGTGGCCTTTAACATGCTCTGAGAATCTTCTAGAGAGGGACAGCATATATATTGATCATGGAACACTTTTTCCACAAATTCCTTCATGGGACATTTTGGGGAAAACTATTAGACTAAAGGCCATGCAGAATCTGCCTAGTATTTATGGTCTCTGATACCTGTGCTAAGCCAAGTTATAACCCACAGAATGATGTTGAAATGTGCCTTTACTACACTAATCTGATCGACAGGCCATGTGTTAGGATAAGCAGCCAGAGTCGCCCACATCAGGAAGATTTCCAGCATTTTCTTGGGAGAAATTTGCTTAGTGTAGACTCAGTCCATTCTGTCACCTTCCCAAACCACCAGAACATGGAATTTCAGCAGTAGCTTGAGTATTTCATAGTCATGTGCTGCTTAAGACTTGTCTTAATTTTTCAGGTGTTGTTTTGTTTTTATGAAATCTTGGTGTTTTTCTTTGGGTAGTTTGAGCCATGTTAGGACCAAAGAATCATACTAATTTTAACTGAAGAACACATGGGGATTCGTTATTCAGTTGCCTTACTAATGGTTATAGAAACTGAAGCCTGACATCACAGGTGCTCATAGCAAGTAGGCCTAGGATTCCAGCTTTGGATTTGTAGGCCCCTGCTCTTCCCCCATTTCTGTGACTTGGTCCTCTCTCTCTTTGAATAGTATCTGTCAAATGGATTGCCTTGGATATGGGTGAGAATCAATGGGAAAGTCATCCTGAGCAAATTCTCTGGCAATCTGCTGACCTTCTTGCCATAAGACACAAATATCTTGTCCTCTTATGAGAAGTAGGGCTCTATTTGCCAAAATGGAAGAATTTGTATTTTGGGGAAAGCAAGAAAAAGTGCTAGAAAGTGATACTTGGTCTTGAAAACTGAGCCAGGAATTTTCTTGAGACCTGAAAAAATTCCATTTTATTCCATCTCAGAGAGAACAGGTACTTTTTGTCTGCTGGCAGAACTGAGACAGCAGTTTTTACCTAATGACACTGATGCCTGTGTCATTGCACTTCCCCAGCAATGACCCACAGAAAATATCCTCAAACCAATAGCTCAGTATCCCTGACCTGCCACGTAGCCAGAAAAATTAACCCAACAGTAAGATATAGGCATTGAACTGTGAATGTCCACTCTCACTGTTACCTGATTGATCTAAAGTATTTCTGTCCCCTGGGATTCATTTTCCATTCTCTTCTATTGTCTGTTATCTCTTTGTCTCATCAGAAATTTTGAATATTGGAAAATTTTTTTAAAAAATAATTATGATTAAAGATGGAAACTCTTATGCTACTGAGGTTTTTAAACTGAAGTCATGATTCTGTTTTCTTTTATGAATAGGCTATTCACAGGATGTAAGTTTATTTTTTCATAGTAACCTTTTTTGGGGGGTCTGGAAAGTAAAAAATGATGTGTTATACAGTTCTGCAACCAAGTTGGCTCATTTTAAGTGTATATTGACTCTTCATGTATAACGTGGAACCAATAAAAAAACAACATACTAAAGTTGCTTGTAATCATGGGTGTTGGCCATTTAAAAAAAAATGCTTCATGCATATGGTAACTGGCAACTTGAAAGTGTCACGAACTGAAAATGGAAACCATACAAAGTGAAGAGAGTAAAGGAGAGAAAGCTGTGAGGAACTGGAGTGATAAATGTGTTCATCCTCCTCCCAGCTGAGTCGCTATTTATAGCCATTAAACAGTGTCTTCCCCTTTTCCAATCAGGACAGCAGCACAATACATACAACGCACATTTCCTATTTGGAAATCTACAATGAATGTGGTTATGATCTATTGGATCCAAGACACGAAGCCTCCAGTTTGGAAGATTTGCCGTGAGTAGCAGAACAACAAAGAAGGGGGGGAAATCACTTTCAGATGTTCTCTTCAATTGTTTCCTTTGAAACTCTGTATGTTTCTGGTCTCAATCATAATTAACAAATACTGGATAACAGAATCTTTTTGTAATATAATGGATATTTTTTCAGTTATAACAAACAGTATTGATGGGAGTTAAAATTGCTTGAAACCCATTTCTTGGGAAAATCTCCTTTGGAGGCGGTACAAGAGAATACGCTGAATGTTCTCAGAGTGGGTGCTGAGAGGACTGGTGGCATATGCCAGTATTGCTTTACTCTTGTCAGATCAAACCCTTTACTCATCTAATTGTGGGCTCTGAAGAGGGGATTCAAATTAGGGCTCAGGCAGCAATAAGAGAATCTGAAAGAGAGAAAATAAAAACTTTGTTTTCCTCATTGCTTCTCTACTGTTATTAAGACTGACATTGACAATCATTTGGTCAGATTGGCACTGATTACATCATGACTGAAATATAAATAGTCTTAAGAGCTTACCTACTAACTGAGTCAGTTACTCTGCCAACGTTTGTGTAACAATATTCGCTGTTTGTTTGAATAGCTGTCTAACTTAGGTATTAATGGTAATACTTCATATCCTTTTGTCCAGACATCTTCATATATCAGAAGCTGGTAACCAAGAAAATGTACTTTCTAAATAAATAAATAAATAAATAGAATGTACTTTCATTTTCTTATTAAATATTCTAAAACAACTTAAAAACATATATTAATCCTTTACTACAGAGACCAACAATTAGTTGCTTGCTTTAATTGGCAAAGGAAATAAGAGAAAATACTAAAGAAAATAAGTTACACTCTTTACATCACCTTTATATGTATTCTTCCTTTTAATGTTGACGACAGTCTTTACATAGCATCTCTGTTATGCCAGCTATATTCATTAGAGGGAGTTAGGAAAGGGGATTATTATTGGTACTCTAAATATTTATGTTAATTAAATAATATAAGAAGAGAGAGGAAAAATCTGACTCCATGGAAGAAATCAGTCTTAAGGAAGCTATTGAAATTAAGTTTGAGGAAAGGTAAGAAGTACCTCATAGGAAGGTTAGAAACAACAACATTAAAAACATGAAGGTAGAACTAGAGGGTATTATGCTGAGCGAAATAAGTCAGTCAGAGAAAGACAATTATGTGATTTCACTCTTATGTGGAATTTAAGAAACAAAAGAGGATCATAGGGGAGTGGAGGGAAAAATAAAAGAAGATGAAATCAGAGAGGGAGACAAACCATAAGAAACTCAACTCTAGGAAACAAACAGGGTTGCTGGAGAGGAGGTGGGTAGAGGGACAGGGCAGCTGGGTGATGGGCATTAAGGAGAATATGCGATGTAATGAGCACTGGGTGTTACACGCAACTGATAAATCACTGCCCTCTACCTCTGAAACTAATAATACATTATATGCTAACTAACTGATTTTAAATTTAAAAAAAAAAACAACCATGAAGATGTGGTCAGAGAAGCCATGTGGTGAGGAGTCATGTGAAGTAAAATCAGAAAGGCCAACAGGCCTTTTTTTGAGCAACTACTTTTGAGGGACTTGAAAGACAGGCTTTTGCTGTGAGTTTGATCTTTATTCTAATAGGCTTTTAAATTAGTTTTCTAGCCTCCAGTCTAACCAGGACCTCTAGGCTATATCTTGCTTAAAATTACTTTTAGCAAGTCACATCTACACTGAAGAAGCTTGAAGCCTCTTAGCCATAACTCAGAAATGGTTTGGCTCTGATAAACATGAAGGAGGAGAGAGAAATGTAAGAGATATGCATAAAAAAAATAAATAGATGACAGGATACCTAGGTGGCTTAGTTGGTTAAGCATCTGCCTTCAGCTTAGGTCATGATCCCAGGGTCCTAGGATCAAGTTTCCCATTGGACTCCTTGCTCAGGGAGCCTGCTTCTCCCTCTGCCTGCTGCTTCTGCTGCTTGTGCTCTCTCTCCCTCTCTCTTGACAAATAAATAAAATCTTTAAAATAAATAAATAAATTGATGATAGAGAGCTAGGTAGATACATAGATAGAAATAAAATACATTGATTATGCTCACCTTGGATTTGAAAAGAAGGTGAATTATAGCAAGTTCATTCCCTGCATTTTACTGATTGAGTAGAGTAAACCCAGAGAGGTATGACTTGCCCAGAGTTTCAAACTGATCTGTTAATGGTACAGCAGGAATTGAAAACCACATAGTCCCACTTCCATGCCCAAGTAGCAAAAATAGCTTCAAGATTTTACTGTAGAGCCCAGAGAATTAAGGAAGCATTGACTTAAAAGATGATCTGCTAGAAACCTTGATTGGGTGGTGGTAATGAGTTTCACATACATACATAACTTTGGTGTCTCAGAGTACCCCACTTGATGTTTAGAATAAGTTCCTCACAGGTAGGAAGCATGCCTTACTTGAGTTGGTAGTCTCTCTACTGCGTTCAACCAGAATAAGTTCTTAATATTTTATTTATTTTTTTAAAGATTCCATTTATTTATTTAACAGAGAGAGACATAGCGAGAGAGGGAATACAAGCAGGGGGAAGGGAGAGTGCAAAGCAGGCTTATTGTTGAGCAGGGAGCCTGACATGGAGCTTGATCCCAGGACCCTGAGACCAAGACCTGAGCTGAAGGCAGACACTTAAAGACTGAGCCACCCAGGCACCCCAGTTCTTAATGTTTTAAAAAATTATCTGTAAAATTGGAGCTGTGACATAGACTTTTTGAAGATGAGCATGAAAGGGGAAACAGCGTAAGTTCTATAAATCAGAGTCTAATAGAGACATAACGAGACACAGCCTGACTATGAGAAGCAGGAGTGAGAAGAGTCATTGAATTTAAGAGAGGCAGTGTAATAGAGTCAAGAATATTTGATTACAAGTCAGGAAATTTGGGTTCTAGTCCCAACCCTGCAATCTTAGATGCATTTATTTCACTTTTCTAGGTTTATCAATAGAATGTGGCCATTGAGTTATATAATATTTAACAACTTTCCAATTTCCAATATCTAGAGTTCAAAGATTGGTAACCTCACAGGATAGGACTTACTTGGTTACTCTTTTCCCTCTCACAAAAAGATTAAGAAGTGGGGCACCTGGGTGGCTCAGTGGGTTAAGCCGCTGCCTTCAGCTCAGGTCATGATCTCAGGGTCCTGGGATCGAGTCCCGCATCGGGCTCTCTGCTCAGCTGGGAGCCTGCTTCCCTCTCTCTCTCTCTGCCTGCCTCTCTGCCTACTTGTGATCTCTGTCAAATAAAAAAAAAAAAAAAAAAAGACTGAAAAAGATTAAGAAGTATTTATATTTTTCTCCTAGAAAGAGCCTTCAGCCTCTTGAGAGCAAGGACAATGCTTTAATTCACTGTATGTGTCTGTGTTTCCTGACATGCCTGACAGTAATGGTTCTCAATGTAGATCAGATTGTCTCTGTAGATGTCACTAGCTTTCTATCTTAAACTACTGCTCCTTCCTTGGTAGCCTTGTCCTCCTGTTGGAGAATGAGTTTACCGATTCAAGTCAGAAGTAACCTCAGTTACAAAACAGATATTTTCAGTGAACTATCACCCTCTCCCACAGGCATACAAAAGTGGACAGAAAGATGTTCTTATCTTATGTTTTGGGATATAATTACATGACAACAGTCCTCATTAAAATAAAAATGAGAAGATTCTCATTATGAAAGAAGATTCCCATATCCCAGGAGTATAGCCTATTTACTTCAAATATATTCAGTACTATAAAATTCCAAAACAACTTGAGAATTGCAATCTTATGGTGTGGGGATTATAAGATTTGGCTGGTATTGAGTCTGCTGGCTTTCTGGGGATTTTAGGTTTGTGTTTTACTAAGATTATCAAGTAATTCTTCATAATGGAAGGTGACTTTTGCTATACCTGGGTTGCATTAAGAGTATGTTCAGTTATTCTGGTTTCACACACTCTTGAACTGGGACGAGCTCTAACTCTGCAACACTATCCTTCTGGTTGACTGCTTTCATTGTCACAAGCTGGAATGTCCCAAACACTTTGAATACAATCCCCAAAAAATAGTAGGTAAAATGTCTGTTGACTTTGGTTCTCTCCTGCAGCCATCCATTTGAGGGACAATGATAATATACACATTTGATCATTTCCACATTCTTGTACTTGGCATAGCCATGTGCAATCAAATCCAAGATCACTTTGATGTTGCGTAGTAATAGCCATCAGTAGCACGTTTCTTACCCCTGAGCAGGAACACCACTTCCCCCAGTTCACCTGCTGGATGCTCTTCTCATGAGCACTCTGCTTTTCTCCTTCTTGTTCTTTTACATCCTAATTTGAGCTCCAACTCCCTGCTGTTACTGAAGCATTTACCTATAGACTGCCTGCAGACTTTGTATATATGATGTCAGGGTGCCAAAATAAAGTCAATTGCTTTTTGAAAATACTGCTCTAGTCATTTAGCAAGGAGTTTTTAGATACAACACCAAAAGCATGATCTGTGAAAGAAAAATAAAATAGATGACTTGCGTTTCATTAAAATTAAAAATGTCTGTTCTCTGAAAGACACTGTTAAGAAAAGATAAGCCAGAGACAGAGAAAATATTACCAGACACATGTCTGATAAAGGACTTTTATATAAAATATACAAAGAACTCTTCAAACTTAACAATAAGAAAACTAACAATCCAATGAGGAAATGAGAAAAAGATCTGAACAGACACCTCACCAAAGAAGACATACAGATAAGCATGTGAAGAGATGCTCAACATCATCTGTCTTTGGGAATCACTAATTAAAACTATTATGCACCTACTAGAATGGCAAAAATCTAAAAAAAAAAAACAAAAAAACTAGCAATACCAAATGCTGGAAAGAATGTAGAGCTACTAGAACTCTCACTCATGCAGTATAGTACAGGTACTTTGGAAGTCAATTTCCAGTTTCTTAAAAAATAAAATAGTTCTTAGGATATGACCCAGCAGTTATGATCCTGGGTATTTAACCAAATGAAATGAAAACTTATATCAGCACAGAAAGCTGCCCATGAGTGGATATAGCAGCCTTATTCATAATTGCCAAGAACTGGAAGCAACCAACATGTCCCACTGTGGGATATTCATGCAGTGGAATATTATTTGGCAATAAAAAGCAGTGATCTATCAAGCCACAAAAAGATATCAAAAGTCTACCTGCTGCATGATGCCAACTATAAGACATTGTGAAAAAGGCAAAAATATAGATACAGTAAAAAAAATCACTGGTTGCTAGTAGCTGGGGAGAGGGCAGGTAGAGGGATGAGTAAGTGAAGCACAGGGGGCTTTGGGGCAGACAAGCTAGCGTATACGGTAGTATGATGGCGGTTGCATGATATGCATTTGTCCAAGGTCACAGAATGTACACCACCAAGAGAGCCCTAATAGAAGCCATAGACCTTTCATTAATAAAATAACAACAGCAAAAAGGAATGAACTCTTGATCCATTTAACAGTGTGGGGGACTCTCCAGGGAACTGTGCTGAGCGAAAAAGCCAATCCCAAAAAGTCATATGCTGTGTGATTTTATTTATGGAGTATTTTTTAAATGGCAAAATTATAGAAGTAGATAGCAGCTGAATGGTTGACAGAAGTTAGAGAGGGAGGTGGGAATGGTTATACAAGGCCAGTGAGAGATGCTTGTGGTAACAGACTATTCTGTATCTAAACTATGGCTGTGGATACACAAAACTACTCATGTGATTAAATTCCATAGAACTACACACACACACACACACACACACACACAAGTACTGGTGAAACTGGGACATCTGAATAAGATCAGTGGATTGTATCAATGCCAATGTCCTGGTTGTGATATTTTAATATAATTTTACAAGATGTAAACATTGGGAAAAATTGGGTAATGGGTGCATTATTTCTTACAGATGCATGCAAATCTACAAGGATCACAAAATACAAAGTTTAATTTTAAAAAGTGTCTATATATTTATGTAGAGACATATGTGTATTTAATGTGTTCTGTATTTAGTAATTTAAATGAAAATAAAACATCTATTTTTGAAAGTCCTTATGTCATATGCTATAAATGGAATATAGTTAGAATCTAAGTATGTCTTATGAAGTAAAATAGTATAACTACTGGTCTTAACCATAAGGAAAATAGTCACCTTACTTTAGTGTAATTTTAGTATTCCTAAATAAGGATACATAATAGATTTAAGGTTTCAAAGACAGTCATGGTTATTACTGTTAGAAAAAAGTCCATAAGCCCCAGAATCCAGTATTGAAATCTTGGCTGTATTGTAAAATAATTTGTCATCAAAGAAAAAAAAGTTGATGAATGTTAAGTTTAATTCATCACAATTCTAATACCTACCGGATATGAAACACTGTTGAATGTTGCATGAGTTACAGAAAAGATTAATGCACAGTGTCTGTTCTTATGACTTATAGTCTGGTCATGTAGAATCATTCATTTTTTCAACATTTATTGAGATCCAGCTTGATTCCACACTTAGTGCTAGGCACGGAGACATAGTTTCTTCTTTCCTGGTGCTCACAGCAGAGTAGGTACACCTTGTACAAAATAGCATAAAGTGGAATATGAAAACCATCATAAGAGAGGCACAAAGAATGACTTGGGCTTAAAGGAGAAAGAAATTTCATTAGGTCAAGTGATCAGAAAGAGATTCACAGAGAAGGTGGTACATGATATAGTCCTTGAGGGAAGGGGTAGGACTTGGAGCAGTGGAAGTGGCATTCATGTGGACGCAAAGGTAGGGAAAAGCATAAAGCTTGTTCTGTCATAGGTAATAGACCTGTTTGACTGGACTCCAGTAAGGGAGTAGGTGAGACCATCAAGACTGGAAAGGCAGGAATGCGTGGATTTGGTAGGAAGGTGTAGCCCTCAGAGATTTTTTTATTCAAGAGTATAGCAGGTTAGAACTGCCTTTTAGGAAGAGAACCCAGTCAGTAGCATGTAGGGCTGAAATGAGATGGATGGGAGTCAGAGAGACTCCAGAGCATTGTGGGAAATGATTAGGACCATTTACGTTGCAATGGGAGAGAGACATAAAAAAGAGAGACATAACTAGAATACATAATCCAGTGGCTTGACATTTAACCATGTATGAGAATCATGTGGAGTGTTGTTAAAAGTGCAGATTCCTGGCCTCCACCTCCAGAAAGTTCAGATATGTATGAATAAGCAACCCAGGTGATTTTTTTTTTAATTTTTAATTTTTAATTTTTTATAAACATATAATATATTTTTATCCCCAGGGGTACAGGTCTGTGAATCGCCAGGTTTACACACTTCACAGCACTAACCAAAGCACATACCCTCCCCAATGTCCATAACCCCCCCCCCCTCCCCCCACCCCCCCCCCCCTAGCAACCCTCAGTTTGTTTTGTGAGATTAAGAGTCACTTATGGTTTGTCTCCCTCCCAATCCCATCTTGTTTCATTTAGTCTTCTCCTACCCCCTTAAACCCCCATGTTGCATCACCACTTCCTCATATCAGGGAGATCATATGATAGTTGTCTTTCTCCGCTTGACTTATTTCTCTAAGCATGATACGCTCTAGTTCCATCCACGTTGTCACAAATGGCAAGATTTCATTTCTTTTGATGGCTGCATAGTATTCTATTGTGTATATATACCACATCTATATATATATACCACATATATATATATTGTGTATATATACCACATATATATATATATATATTGTGTATATATACCACATCTTCTTTATCCATTCATCTATTGATTCATCTAGGTTCTTTCCATAGTTTGGCTATTGTGGACATTGCTGCTATAAACATTCAGGTGCACGTGCCCCTTCGGATACCCCAGGTGATTCTAATGAAGGCGGTTTATAGTCATCCCTTCCCTCATCCACCTAGGGAAAGTTCTTTTTAGAGATACCAGAAAAATCTCTCCAAAGAAGGACATGGGTACCTATTGTGTGCTAGTCCCTGTCCTAGGGACTTTAAATACAGTATCTCATTTGAGGAAGTAGGTATCCTAATCTCTGTTTTATGGATGACTAAATTGGGGTTCACACAGGTAGTGTGATATTTCCGTAAGATTCCATGTCTGCCAAGAATGGACCAGGATATCAACCTCCGTCCATCAAACATCAGAGCTGGGAATCCTGGTGCTCTTGCCTGGGAGATCTGTGTTGTGTCCTGGCATTCCATCTGAGCTCTGAGCTCTGAGCCATGGTTTCTGGGCTTCTGCTGGCCTCTGGAACCTCTTGTGTGAGCCAAAGCTTTGAGTCCTCTTCAGCTCTGTCTCTTGTGTGTCTAACCCTCTGCAAGGCTTGGAGAGTACCTGCTCTTTTACCTCCAAGGGAACTTAGTCTAATAGAACAGACTCACAAATTGATCATTTCAGGCTTATACAGTAAGTGGTAAGATGTCCTGGGTTCTTTAAAGGTACATGGGAGGATGGTGATTTCTACCTGAGGGTTCAGAAAAGGCTAGAGAAAAAGTCTGCCACATTATGGTCTCCAAGCTCAGCTACACCCTCAGTCTGCTAAGCAATACCTTCATGTACCCAGTACTTTTTCTCCCATTGCCCACAATATTTATATCAAATGTCTCTCTCTGTTGTCATGAACTACCTGCTCCATTTCTCTTCCAAGCCACTTGTATCCTTACCTCAGAAGCTGCCAAATATGTTCCACTCACCTACTTTTCTCTAGCCTCGGGAAACTCTGTCCTTTTACAACTCAATATTCCCACTTACGCTCAGGACTCCCCTTGGATGGGCAGCAAATCTACTTTATTTGGCCTACACATTTTATGTTTAAAATTTTTGAATTTAGTGCCTTTAGCTGAAGCATGGGTCCTCAGTTTTTATTCCTACCTACTGCATTATATTTTTCATTTGTGTTATTTTTCTGGTCCCATTGAACACTTCTGGAGGTTCCTGGGCCTATAAATACAGATCTTAGAGTTAAAACTAACTCCAGTCTTCAACTGAGTCAATTACTGATATAGCTGGGAGGCAACCTCTTGAGAAGTAGGGCTGCTGTCTTACAGGATGATCTGAGCAAGTGACCCGTGACTAGTGATGGTCACTTACACTTTATGTCCTTCATGGATTGGCCAGACACTGTTTCTTGGAGAAACAGAACATTGGCAATGACCATAACAGAGGGAATAGAGAACCGTTACAGGCTCAGAATGACACTTTTTCCCAAAGCCTGTCTTATTGGCATAATAACCCTTACTCTGAATGGCCAGTTGGAAGAGATCATTCTCAACATCTGAAATGTCTCATATAGGAGACTGTTTTTGTCGGCTCAGCTACTGGAACAATATACTGTAGACTGGGTGGCTTAAACAAAAGACACTTATTTCTTATAGTTCTGGAAATTGGGAAGTCTAATATCAAGGAACTGGCATATTTGGTTCCTGGTGAGACCTGCCTTCCTGGCTAATAGATAGCTGCCTTCTTGCTTTGTCCTTACATGGTAGAGAGAGAGAGAGAGAGAGAGTGCACGTTCTGGTCTCTCTTCCTATTTTCATAAAGGCACAGACCCTATCCTGTGACCTTATCCAAAACCTCATTACCTACCGAAAGTCCCACATCTAAATACTATTGCATTAAGGATTAGGGCTTCAACATACAAGTTTTTGTGGGGCATAACCATTCAGTCCCTAAAAAAGGTGTTAGCTTTCACAAACAGTTGCCTCATATGTGATGTGTAGAAGGATGGGAAGAAACAGATGCAGCATTTTCACCCATACATCTGGAATGTAAAAATATATCTGTGATATTTAGGGTTGTTAGTCACTTGAGATTAATTAACGATGGGGAAAACACTGTCACCTCAATCTATTCCATCTTTCTCGTATGTTACATATAAACAAATGCATACAGTTTCTTTTTCTAAGATTAAGAGTTGAAATGCACTTTTAAAACTATGTGTTAATGTGGATTTGTTTTTCTTTGACTTTTTGTCCACTTACTCTTCATAATTGCTCTATGAATCATTTGGTTTGGTCTTATACAATGTAATTTTTCAATCTGTTTTAAATTTTGAGTATAAAAGCAAAACCATAAGATTACCTAAAAGAGTGTTGAATAATTTAGGCTTGCTTGGTCACTTTATTCTTTCATTTAGAAGAATACATAGTGTTTGGAAACCCATCTGACTAGTACAGCTCAACAATACAGAAAAAATGAGTACAACCGTTTGTGAGTGTCAGCATCATATATATACCAAGCAATTATTATACTGTAGGAATCTCAGCTCTTCTGGGGCATTACAAAGAATTCATACTGTATGTTTATCGTCAATGAACTTACCATTTATTTGAAATATGCAGCATCCACATGAAATACCACAAGAAACCTCTGCAAAACCACTCTCAACTGTGCAGCCAATAATGTGTGTACATGCAAAAAAAGACATTAAAAGACATTAAAATGACTTATAGCTGCAGTAGTCTCATGAATGGGCCACATCAACCAATGATCTCCTGTCATAGCCTACACCCTCAATGATCTTCTCATTTTACTGGCATATGCCAAGACCAGAGTTCTAACTGAGCTGAGAGCTGGCAGTGCTGTAGATGTGAGCCAATCTAGAGAGAGGATGCATGGGGAAAAGCCTTTCCAGTGAAATCTAGAGTGAGGGGGAGAGGATCTATAGACAGCTAGAGGGCTCATCTGCACCAGGTGAGAAGTGTAGCAGGTAGTGCATTACTCTCGCTGCTCTGAAACTTCCATGCCAGTTAGCTTATGTACTGTTTAGCTAACTGTAATTGACCTTGTGTTTTCATATTGAGTTCTAAGACAGCTGAAGACTGTAAGATACAAAGTGTAAGTTATTGTAAGCCAGAGATCAGACTAATGCTACTTAGGCTGGCTAGCCACCTATTATCTTTTAGTACATGTGTGACTCAATCCAAGAAGGAAACCCTAGGAATAACCCAGTTAGAAGAAATAATGGTAAAAATAGATCCCTTTTACAATAGCAAAAAGAGGTAAAACGTTCAGGATCTTTGTGAAGACAATACAGGTAGTGCCTTCTTTGGTGAGAAATAAAAGACTTTGAAGATAAATGGAGAGCTGTTAATCTGGTTCTGAATGAGAAGTGTGAATATCTTGAAGAGGTCAGCTCTTCCCATTTTTAGAGGTTCAGTGAAGTTCCAAGCCAAATCTTAAAGACTTAAAAAAAAACAAATAGGAGTCCAGAGTTTATCTGAAAGGAAAAACAGCCAAGATGAGCAAAGAAATGTCTGAAACAGACTGGAGAAATGAGAGCGGACCAGAGATGCCATATATTCAAATTAGGTAAAACTCTAATAATGAAATTGTGTTGTACCACTTCAGAATTGGACAGATGAGGAAGAGAGAACAGATAAACCAGAATTAGATTCTATAGCATGTCACTCTTTAATGTGGATAAAGGGGAGAGTTATTCAGTCACTGGATTGAACATCGTCTTTAATGAATTAACTAACAGCGGCTTATAACAGCAGCCCAATTTATAGTGGCTTGATTAAATAGTCTGTCCATCCCCACCCATGACTCCTGCCCTTGCCCTGCCGCAACCCTGCACACACAGTAAAGATTCTAGAGATGGGAGCCAGGGCTGCTATAGAAGTTGCAGGATGCCACTGGGGCTTTCTTTTATCATTCTGCTAGAGCCATGCTTAGCAGGTGGCTTTAGTCCTCATGTAGAATGACTACCGTACCTTCAGCAGCATATTCACATTCCTGGAAGAAAAAATAAGAAAGCAGGCATGTGCTAGCTGAGCCTGTCCTTTTAACAGTTTTCCCCAGAAGCTCTGTCCTCTGACTTTCACTTACTTGTCACTGACCAGAATTATGTTACATGGCCAGTGGTAGTTAGTTGCAAAGGAGTCAGGGAAAGTCTAGTATTTTTAAATAATAACCTGAACAAAAATCAGAGCTTAGCAGTTACACAGATGGGGAGGACAGATTCCATAAAGGCAACCTGCACTGTGAGTCACAATTTGTTATCTGGGGAGGAAAATCCGTGTATATCCCTTACTTCCTTCCCTGCACCTGCATCCTAAAAAATAGAAGAAAATGTATTATTAATACTAAAGGATATAATAACATGCATGCATTTATTTTTTTTTTACCACAAATCTGCTAAATATTTAGCCTAAGATAATCACTTTAAGGAAATATATCAATGGATTATCATTGTCCCTGTGGTGGGATTCTGTTTTTATTTTTTAAAATTCTTTCAACTTGTTAAAATTTTCAAACTTTTTCACAAGAAGCATGTATTACTTTTATAGTTGGACAAAAATAAACCTTATGTTTTAATGAAAATAAATAAAAGTAAATAAACACAGAACTTGTCAAATGTAATGGCATAATCTTAGAGGTGTATAAAGCTATTTTCCTGCGGGAAAGGCTATGGTTTTCCAAAATTAGAAATCCATGGCCTCTAGATCTATTTGATGCTACAATTCCCCCTAATGTGGAAAACTTGACCACATAATTTTGATGGTGCAACCATGAAGTCTGAATGAGAAAGCAAGTATTAATGAAAAATGAGAGGAAAAATATTTTCTTTGGGGAAAAAAAGTTGATTGCTCTGAAAAAGATAAATTTTTTAGTGTATGGCTCTATAATTACCATATGGAATTAGGTTAAATAAGACATTTCTATTAAATGATGGGTTATGTGAACCTAGAACACTGGAAGGAACATGATATATATGGCAGGATATAACTGGAAATTAGCAAAGCATACTAGTGTAAGAGAGAGGTACTAGCATAAGCCTTGTATTTGATGTGTAAAATATTCATTTTCGGAAAATTATGCAAATTGCCTGTAGACAATAGATAAGTGTAGGGGAAGCCTTGGTTATGTACATTAGATTTGGGAGCCATTTGTTTGTTCGTGGTTGCACAGTGATACTGTTTGGGGATGAGAGAAGTCCAGTTACTTTAATATAATACAGAAAATATAATATATTCAGAAAATATAATACAGAAAAGTGACCTTACCAAGTTCTTAACAGTCAAAAAATTTATTCTATTTAGATTAATTTGGGGAAAAAAATAGAAGTGAAAAGATGTTTCATATGCATACTAAATCTTAGTGAAATAACTGAATTACAGTAACCAATAAATACATAAGTTTTGGTTCTCTTACACATTAATTGTACCGAGTATGATTCTGTCTTTGACTACTATGGATAATTTTCATTTTAGTCTTCCATTTCCATAGCAGTGGCCAACAGCTTCCAGTTCTCTGTTTTAAGTTCTTTTAATGACTTTTGTTTTCATAGCATTTGAAAGCATGAGCATAATAAGTTACCTTAGATGACTTAATCCTTGCTCATTTTCAGACAGTGAATAAATAATGTACAGGTGTCAGCATCTCTGAAATGGCAGACTATGGAAGTAGAATAAACCTTAGGGTGTTGGTTAACTTCTTTGGGAAATCAAATGGATCAGAGAGTTCAAGTCTAATAATGTTATAATTTAGCAACACAGGTAGATACAGTTAGGTTAGAAATAGTAATGACACTATTTAGGAGAGGATATTTACCAACTGAATGAAATTAATACGGATAACAAACAAGAATTCATCACAACATTCACTCAGAATATTTTGGGGCTTTGAATTTGGACTTGTTCTTTTTTCTGACAAAGTATTTCACTTGTTCATATACCATGTGTGTCTTTTAAAAAGTTAAAACCAAGTTTTTTTTTTTTTCTTAAAGACTTAAATTTTTAGAGCAGATTTAGGTTTACAACAAAATTGAGAAGAAGGTGCAGGAATCTCCCATCACCTCCCATCCCTATATGTGCATATCCTTTCCCATCACTCACCAGAATGATATATTTGTTACCAAGAATGAACCTACATGGACACATCAAACTCACCCAAAGTCCATAGTTTACTGTATGTTTGTAATACTCTTGGTATTGTACATTCTGAGGATTTGGACAAATATATGGTGGCACCTGTCATCATGATATCATACAGAGTATTTTCACTGCCCTAAAAGTCCTCTGTGCTCTACCTAATTGTCCATCCCCTGCTACCTCTTGCCTCTGGTAACCAATGATCTTTTTACTGTCGCCATAGTTTTGTCTTTTCCAAAATGTCATACAGTATATAGCCTTTTCAGACTGGGTTCTTTCACTTAGTAATATGCATCAAAGGTGTCTCCATGTGTTTTCATGAATTGATGGCTCATTTCCTTTCAAAATTATATTCCATTGTCTGGATGTACCAAAATTAATTTATCCCTTTACCTACTGAAGGGCATCTTGGTTGCTTACAAACTGTGACAATTATGAATAAAACTGCTATAAACATCCATGTGAAGATTTTAGTGTGAACATAAGTTTTCACCCCTTCTGGGTAAATATAAAGGAACATAATTGCTGGATTGGATGTCATGATTGCTGAGTCAGTTGGTAAGAGCATGCTTAGTTGTTTTGTTTTCTCTCTTTCCTCACTTTTTTTTTTTAATTTAAAAGTTTCTTAAATTTAAATTCAATTAATTGACATATAGTGTATTATTAGTTTCAGAGGTAGAGTTTAGTGATTCATCAGTTGAATATAACATCTAATGGAGCATGTTTAGTTTTATAAGAAATAGCCAAATTGTCTTCCAGAGTGGCTGTATTGTTTTGTATTCCTACCAGCAGTGAATGAGATTGCTCCACTTACTCACTTATACCAGCATTTGATGTTGGTAATGTTCTGGATTTTGACCATTCTAACAGGTTTGTAGTGATATCTCATTTTAATTTGCATTTCTTTGATGAAATAAGATTTGAATCATCTTTTCATATGCTTATTTGCCATCCATATATCTTATTAGGTAAGGGATCTGTTAAAGTCTTTGGACCAGTTTTGAATTGGATTGTCTGTCTGCTTATTGCTGAATTTTCAGAGTTCTTTGTATATTTTGGATAGCAGGTCTTTCTCTTTTCTTTCTTTATTTCTTATTTATTTATTTATTTATTGCATGTGGATGTCCAATTGTTGTAGCACCATTTGTTAAAGAGACTATATTTGCTCTACTGTATTGTCTTTGCTGCTTTGCCAAACGTGAGCTTACTGTGTTCATGTGGATCTATTTCTGAGCTCTCTATTTCATTCCATCGATCTGTTTATCTATGCTTTCACCAGTGCCACACTGTCTTGATTACTATAGTTTTATAGTAAATCTTGAAGTCAAATGATATTGATCCTCCAACTTTGTTCTCCCTTAATATTGTTTTTGGTATTTGGGGGTCCCTTGTGTCTCCATATACACTGTAGAATCACCTTTTCAATATCCACAAATAACAAGGAATTTATTGGGATTGCATTAAATCTATAGATCAAGTTGGTAAGAACTGACATTGGGACAGTATTGAATCTTCCTATCCATGAACATGGAATATATCTTTTTTGGTTTCTTTCACCAAAGTTTTGTAGTTTTCCTCAAATAGATCTTACGTGCATTTTGTTTGATTTATACTTAAGTATTTCATATTTTTTGGATGCTAATGTAAGTGATATTGTGTTTTTAATTTTATTTTACTTGTTCATTTCTGGAATATAAGAAAGCAATTAACTTTTGTATATTAGCCTTGTATCCTGCAATATTGCTCTTATTACTATGGTTCTAGAAGTTGTGTTGTCAATTCTTTCAGTATTCTACATATATGACTATGTCATCTGTGAACAGGAACAGTTATAGGTCTTCCTATTTCCTTTTCTTGCATTGTTGCATTGGCAAGGATTTCCAGTACAATGTTGAAAAGCAGTGGTAAAAGGGACACCCTTGTCCTATATCTGATCTTAGTGGAAGTGCTTTGAGTTTCTCACCATTAATTATGATGTTAACTCTAGGTTTTTGGTAGTAGTCTTTATTAACTTGAGAAGGTTCCCCTCTATTCCTTATTTACTGAGTTTTTATCATGAATAGATGGTAGATCTTGTTACTTTTCCTGTACCTATTGATATAATCACGTGGTTTTTCTTTTTTAGCCTGATATGATGAATTACATTAATCGATTTTTGAATGTTGAACCAACCACATATACTTGGGATAAATCTCACTTGGTTGTGGCATAAATTCTTTTTTTACTTTGTTGGATTTGATTTGCTAATATTTTGTTGAAGATTTTTGCATATGTGTTCATGAGTGATATTAGTCTATAGTTTTCTTGCAACGTCTTTGTATATTTTTGATATTAGGTAATTCCCATAAAATGAGTTAGGAAATAGTTCTTCTGCTTCTTTCTTCTGAAAGAGATTATTGAGAATTGAAATAACTGATTCCTTAAATATTTAGTAGAGAAACTGGTATTTTTAGTAGGTGAAATTAAATAACTTAGTTTTTAAAATGTCATGTGACTGGTATATTCTTCATTATCAGTAAAAAGATACAATATTAGATAAAACTATAAAGAAAAGAAATGTTTTCCAACCTACTAGAAAGTATTTTCAATAAACAGAAAAAATATCAATTCTTTTTAGTCCCTTCTGTCTAGGTTAAGACCAATATAAAAATGTATTACAGGTTTGGAAAACTTCCTCAAGGGATATGTTTTAATTATTTATACAAAAGAGGAAATCTTAAATTTTTAGTCAATCTGAAGAAAATCTACCTTTAAAATTGTTTAAGTGCAGGAAGGATAGTTCCACTTACATATCTTCTAAAAATTTGCATCTTTCTTTTTCTCAAATCTTTACCATTAAAGAGCTTCTGAGAATGTGTGTTGGGGTGGGGGTGGGGGAGAGGCTGAAAACCACTGAAGGAGAGAGTGTTTTCTTCATTAAAATGAATAGTGTGACTGTATTTACAACATGTGCAACATATCCATTTATTTAGAAGAACCTGACTGGACACCCTTCTGTTTTCATGAGTCTGACCTGCTATTGATATTTCTGAATCAAGGTAATTAACTAGAGAGGGCTACTTCTCTTCTGGATAGCAACTTCATGTGAATTATTAAAAGGCACCCCTGCCATCTGTTGGAAAACTGTTGTAATATGCTAGTTTTGTTAGAAGATGCTTACTGCTCTCTGACAGACATTTTTTCATAATAAATATATAAACTTATGATGTGAATTGCACCCCCTTAGACATAGTGTCCTTATGTAGGGCATCGCCTGCCCAATCACACAGGACATTTGCAAGTAGGGGGGAAAAATTAGCACCATGGCAACACATGTTTACAATATGAAAATGAGAAGCCAGATTCATTGCAGTAACTCCTGGAAAGTTCCTGTTCAGCAAGTTGGTGGTATTGGAATGTTGTGGAGGTAGTGTGTGGGGAGGGGAGGGTTCTTTCATTGATGGACTCCATTATTGAGAACAAGAGCTTGGCTATTGCTCTTTCTCTGTCTTCCAGCCAGTTAGAGTGTACAATTTCCAACTACTTAGCCAAATGGAAAAGATTCTCTGTTTACAGAGAAAACACAAAGCCTGCTTCTTCCCCATCATTAAACAGGCCGAGTATACTTAGCTGAACTTTTCCACTTAGGTATCCAAGTTAAGGCTATCAGTGACTTTTTGCTTGAAATCTAAACATTTTAGAAACATTTTGTAGGGAAAACTATTCACAGGCCCTTTCAAAAAGAATCAAATAAATAGTTTGGGGGGTTTCCATCTTGGAATTAGGATGTTTATTTAAGAAACTCTAATAAAGTCCTCTTTCAAGCCCATGAAAATTATAGTCAGAATTGAGTGGTGGACTAAGGATTCAGGAAATAGCTATTGATTTGTGAGAGAGAGAGGGAAAGAAAAATGCCAAGGAAGGAGAAGCAACTTGGTGAGAAACTTTTGCTAATAGTTCTTATTTTTCCCACCTTTGAAAATGCATTTCATTAGCAACAAAGTTTAAAACATTCTCACTCCCAGGTTAGCCCACCTAGGCAAGAGTTAGTACCCAGGGCATGGCTTAGGCTGGGCTTCTGTGAGTAAAGGCATGAGTGTGGGTGGGGCTGACACGTTGGCTGTCAGGCTTAATGCAAAAGGGATTTTCAGTGAAGACAGGCAGGGCTATGAAGGAAAGTACAAAGTCTCATGCCCAAGGGATTAGGCAGAAACCAGGAAAGAATCTGAGGAGGAGAACTGGCAAGGGAGATCCTGACTGGAGAGAGAAAGTTGCACCACAGAAGATTCCAGAAGGATGCCAGAGGTAGAGCCTTTTATAGGGTGGCCACAGATGAGCCCTAAGTAGAGAGAGAATCATGAAAGAAGCCAAAGTAAATTGAACGCCAACCTGCAATTTCATTTACTTTTCAAAACCTCCATGGGCAAGAAATCAGACAATTGTGAGGGAAATATAATATCAGAAAACCATCAGAGAGATGCATAGCAATGGGTCACAAAAGACAACTGAAAGTTCGAACAGATAATTTGCGAGTGTGTGCAAGTTGTATTTTGATCAAAGTGACAAAACTAGGCAAGGATCTGGAAGTACATACAGAAGTGTAGTAGCCCTGAAGTAGCCACACTGGAGATCAAAGGTTCTGAATGATTTAGAAGAAAGAAGTAGCTTAGCCAAATGCCTCTGATGACCTTTCACACTTATACCTTATACGTCTAACTATTCTGTGTAAATATAATCCCAAATCAGTGATCCATTTAGGCTGCCTAACAAATGAACACTTTCATAATTCCAAACCTGCTTGTTTTCTGCATTTCTTATTTCAGTGAAGTAATGGTGAGTAAGGTGAGTCCCTACCAGTACTTGGGGTTTTTTTGATTCGGTAATGTTAAAAACCGTATGGATGTTTAAGTAGATCATAATCACCAGTTGAGCATTAGTTATTGCAGTGGCTGCTGGGTGACTTAGTTGACCCATCAACTGTATGGGAAGTCAGGGAGGTAGACAAGAAACTTCCTGTGAAAAGACTAGCTTTTTTTTTTTTTTTTTTTTTTTTTTTTTTTTTTTTTTTTTT
>NC_081561.1:63794222-63880833 GCF_022355385.1 Mustela nigripes
TTTTCAGGTGTTTGCAATCTTTAGATAAGCTATCTAGCTGATCTCCGGCTAGCTGAAGCAGTCTCAGCTTGCTACTTCTCCGCCATCTTGACTCCTCCCAAAAGACTAGCTTTTTAAAATTCACACTGATCTTGCCTATTGGTAGGTATAGCTCAATGGTAACTTCCTGCAGCCCATAAGATGAGCAATTTTCCCCTTTGGGCATGGGGTGGATCTGGGGGGAAAGTAAAGATAAAGAAACCAGAAATCTCTACCCCCATGTATTTACCTTATAGGGTTATTAAAGATGAAGTCAGTGGCTTTCAGTCTTGACTATATGGTAGACTCACTTGGAGTTTTCATGAGTTTGGTTTTTTTTTTGTTTTTTTTTTTTTTTTCCCCAGACCAAGCCCCAGAACCATCACATCAATATCTCTTAGGATGGGACCCAGCATCAGCTTTTTATTATTGCTTTATAGTTCCCCAGGTCATTCTGATGTGCAGCCAAGATAAGAAAACTGGATTAAATGAAACAATGCTGGTGCCTGGCATACTTTGGGTGCCCAAAGAGCATGAGCATTCTCTTCTTTGAATGATTTCCTCCCCCAGCCACCCCTTTTCTGAACTTGCACAAGATAGTGCTGTCTCTGGCTTGGTCATTCAACATGTATCACAGATGGCTTGGCCTCAGAGCTAGAGAATTGATTTTTATCTCTGTGTTGAAAATAAACTCTCTTCTATTTTAATTCTGAATGTACCATTTCCTCCCTTGTTTCCTGTTTTCATCTTCCTTCCAGTATTACTTAATTTCTTGCATCCAGAAACAGTGGATTTAGGAAGAATTCTGACTTCTGTGTCCCTAGTGATTGAATTTAGCTAAACCTTCTCGAGCACTTTATAAAGTCAGGGTGGATCTAAAGTTTAAGGAACAGAGAGGGTTCCTAAAAATAGACGACAATTCATCCATTTCAGTTAAAAATGCCTTCATGTTTTCCAAGCATTTTTCAACTCTTAAGCATTTTTAATATGTTCACTTATGAATCTTGTTGAAAAATAAATAAAATACACTTGTTTTCATTAAGGGAAGAGATCTTTTTCCATCTTAGTTGGTATTGTTGAAGGAGACAAAAAGAAGTCCAAAACTTGGCAAAGGACTATATTATTAGTGACATATTGGTCACAGATGTGCTGTTAGAACTACATTTTCTTCTATCAGTTAGTATGTTACCCACAAACTACATATGAAAGCTCAGATGACCTTTTTACCAAATGGAAGGAAGAAAAATAATGATATTTGCAAATCTTTATTTTTAAGGTATTCTAAATGTGATTTTATAGACAAGTGACACAAGTCCATTGGCTATTTATATTTTTAAAGGAGAAGTAATGCTAGATGATGCCAGCCTTCATTTGTATCAATTCTGAATGCCTTAAGCAAGTGCAGATAAGCCAAGGTACTTTTTGGCAGTACTAGTGAATTATAAGATTTTCTTTCCTTGACAATTCTTAAGAAAATCAAGGAGGTGAAACTCAAGAGTCAGAAGGGAACTCTCTCTAGTAATTTTATTGCTTGAGTCGGTGGGTCTTTGAAGCAGAGTATAGGGAGTTCACATTGTATTCAGTCGCAGAAAGTCCTAAAAGGACTCCAAGGAGAGTATTGATAATCCAACTTGGGAAACAGGGTTAAGATTCACTTGGGAAACAGGGTTAAGATTCACTTGGGAAGAAAATGAAGGCAGTTGTAATAGATGAACATAATTCCAGACCTAAAGCTTTGGCCATAAGGATGTAATGGAGGGAAATGCTATGTTATAAAAAAAAAAAAATTTTTTTTTACAAAAAAGGATCAAGAAATACATTTGATGGACATGAAAATATTAATGACAAACTAAAACTTTATTATAAAACTTCTTGAGGATTTTAAAACTCATCTTGATAAGAAAACTAGACAAGGTAATAACTGCGGGAAAGATGACAGATACTTCAATTTCCAGCATGTTTAAATTGATGAGCTAACCAGTTTGAAAGGTTATGTAAATTGAAAGTGATATGAAATTGAACAAAAGGGAAAAATCAGAAGAAGAATCCGTGCATTTTCTAGGTAAGAAACTGAATTATGACAGAGAAAAAGCAATGTGGCCAACTTTTCTGATATATAGGTAGAAGATTATTTATTTGCATTTTTAATTGAACAACAATATGTATGGTTTAGTGATGATTGCAAAGACAGAAGGAGCTTGTGATATACTTTTCAGCCCCCAAACTATTTAATAGTACTATCAAGGGGATGTCGGTGTTTGATGTGAATCCAGTACTGTATGGTGTCTTGTGTATTGTTTGAGTTTATAAGTTCAAGATGTAGTATTCTACAGCATTTTAAAAATAAACCTATAAGAAGACCTCAAGTTCTTTTCATTCTCAAAGTCCCTTGTTTTGTTGCTTCCCATTTCCCTAGGAAAGTGACAATATTGGAGGACCCTGATCAGAACATTCACCTGAAAAACCTGTCTCTCCATCAGGCAGCCACGGAGGAAGAAGCTCTAAATTTGCTCTTCTTAGGAGACACGAACAGAATGATTGCAGAGGTAATAAACTTTTCTCTGCAAGTTGCTTTCGCATATTATACGATCTAATAGAATTTTAGCGACAGCACAACCTTAAAAAGAATCTCATCCAAATCTCATGTTACAGATAAAAAATCTTAGATTCAGAGAATTGAAACTTTCCCAAGGTCATTTGGCTTAGTTAATGAGCAGGGACTGAAATCTAGACTCACAACTTTGATATTTTCAATTTTATGCAAATTAGTTTACAGATAACCAATGAAAACTCCTTAATTGTTTTAATCATAGGAATTTTTGCATAGCTTTTAAAATTTAAAAATACACAGTTCATTATTCCTAACCTCAGATCATCCAAACATCAGCATATGTTTACATATCCATATATTTTCGTGTATTTAGGGAATTAATATTTATATGGCATTTAGAACAATACATGGAACATGAGATGGGCTGTATGTATTTGCCCCTGTTGTTGGCAGATTTGCAAATACTCCCATGGAATGTAGTAAGTATGCCTCAATGCAATATTTGGGATATATTTATACTAAATCTTACTTATTGCTAATCTTATATTTGGACCTAACTGGGTGCCTATATTTCACCTGGAAGCCCTACACAGGAGCCAGGACTGACTAAGCTTGGACAGAGGCCCTGACCCCAACCAGTTACTGACTGAAGATGAATAGTCACAAATCTTTCACCCAGTGACAGTGAAGTAAAGGAATGGGTGTGGGGGTGGTGTGGAAAGAGTTCCCCAAATGAACAGCTTATTATTACCAGTGGCATTTCCTTCTCTGTTTATTTTTTAATTGAAATATAGTTAACATGTGATGTTACATTAGTGTTGGGCATACAACAAAGTGATTTGACAAGCCTGTATGTTATTTAATGCTTGCCACCATGAGTCTGGTCACCACTGGCACCATGCAATGTTACTACAGTATTACTGACTATATTTGCTATGCTGTACTTTTAATCTCTGTGACTTATTTATTTTATAACTCAAAGTTTATACCTCTTAATCCCCTTCACCTATTTTGCCCATCCTCATTTACTTCCACTCTGGCAACCCACCAGTTTGTTCTTTGTATTTAAGAGTTCTTTGTATTAAGAGTCTATTTGTATTTAAGAGTTTTATTTATTCATTTTGTTTTTTAGATTCCACATAAAAGTAAGAGAACATAGGATTTGTCCTTCTGTCTGACTTAACTTCATTTAGCATGATGCCCTCTAGGTTTATCCATGTTGTTGCAAGTGGCAAGATCTCATTCTTTTTAATGGCTGAGTGATATTCCGTTGCTTCTACAGACTACATCTTCTTTATCCATTTATCTACTGGTGGACATTTGAGTTGCTTCCATATCCTGGCTATTATAAATAATGCTGCAATAAATATAGGGATGCCTATATCTTTTTGAATTAGTGTTTTTTTTGTTGTTGTTGTTCTTTGGGTACATACTCAATAGTAGAATTACTGGATCATATGGAAGTTCTATTTTTAGTTTTTCAAGGAACCTCCATACCTTTTTGGAGTGGCTGCACCAGTATGCATTCCCACCAACAGTGGACAAGGGCTCCCTTTTCTTCACATCCTTTCCAATACTTGTTATTTCTTGTCTTTTTAATACCAGCCATTCTGATAGGTGAGGGGTGATATCTCATTGTAGTTTTGATTTGTATTTCCCTGATGGTAAGTGATGATGATCATCATGTGTCTGTTCGCCATCTGTATGTCTTCTTTGGAGAAATGTCTGTTCATGTCTTCTAACCATTTTTGGGGTTTTTTGCATGTTAATTACTGAGTGAGCATGTTCTTTTTTTTTTTTCCTGCCCATTTTTAAATTAGATTATTTATTTTTTGAGTGTTGAGCTGTATCAGTTCTTTATATATTTTGGATATTAACCTTTTATCAGATTTATCATTTGCAAATATCTTCTCCCATTCACTAGGTTGCCTTTTTGTTTTGTTGATGGTTTCTTTTGCTGTGCAAAAGCTTTTTATTGTGGTGTAGTCCCAATAGTTTATTTTTGGTTTTGTTTCTCTTGCCTGAGGAGACATATCCATAAATATGTTGCTAAGGGCAGTGTCAAAGAGATTACTGCCTATGTTTTCTTTTAGGACTTTTATGGTTTCAGGTCTCACATTCAGGTCTATAATCCATTTTGAGTTTATTTTTGTGTATGGTGTAATAAGCTGCTCCAGTTTCATTCTTTTGCATGTAGCCATCCACTTTTCCCAGCACCATTTGTTGAAGAGACCGCCTTTTCCCCATTCTATATTCTTGGCACTTTCCTTTGTAAACCATGCTCCCTGAGTTCCCCGTTTTACCTTGTCTTAAATAACAAGCATTAGGTAAGGTTAGTAAGGTGGGGGCGGGGGGGATAAGATGTCTGAGAAAATCTCTATCAAATGACTTTTTCTTCCTGTCCATTTCTACTCTCCAGATTGTACTGCTTTAGATATAAGATAAATAAATGGAAACCAAAATCAGATAGTGAAAGCGTGCTGCTGACATCTGTTACTCTGGATTTTTGGTTTTGCTGTTGTTTGTTTGTTTATTTATTTTGCCAGTTCCGCATGAATACTTTCCAATAGACTAACTTATATAGGTTGAGCTTATGTGCCACATATAGCATGGATTTAAGAACCTTGAAATTATTATTTTCATTTAAAGAAAGTTTTATGTATTTTTTAATTTCCAAATACCTTGTTTTGCTTTAGTGTTTTGCATTTGTGTTTTGCTTCAACATTCATTGCCCATGTGATTATCCACCATGCTCTTATTTGTCATGATAATTGAAGCTTAAGAAATAAAAGTGGATTCAGAATTAGGGAGTATAATGACAAAAGATTTAGAATTCCCTACTAAAAATCCTCATTCTCCATACACAGTTTAATAAAGAGCAAACCTAGAGATACAGGATATAACTGAGTCCTGGCCACCAACCAACTATGAAAGAGAGAAAAACTTAATTCGTACCTGCTGTTAGAAAACAAATAGAGAAACCTGTCCCTGCCATGATGCTAACCTTCCTCTAGAGGTGACTCATCCCTACAGAAACCAAGGCCTTCCCCTCACAATTACATTCTCTCATCTTGAATAGGTTACCGAGGGAGGGCTCCTGGCCCTGGTTCACCATGACCTCTATTATTTAAAAGCTTTGATATTTCAAAGTTATGCACTAACTTTAGCTGATGGCATATTTTCAGACTATTGTTTTCTAAAGTTTTGAGAACTTTAAACTTTTTGTGCCAGAGGATCTGTCATGTTCCACCACCTTACAGAATTCCAACAGTGTTTTCCTATTAGTGCTGTGTAGCTAATAATAGTATCATATATAGCTAAAACCTGACAAAGTTCAATCCTAATGATGCTGGTTTTGCCTTATTTTTTTATATATTCATTGTTTTTCTAGGTAAAGCCCAATTTCTTTTAAACCAAGTCTGATGGGTTTTAGATGTTTCTCTGCTTGCTTTTTATTTTTTCTTTAGTAGTAATAGCCACCATGTTATATTGAGAACCTGCTCAATAGACTTGGCATTGCTGTGAACACTTGTATGTATATATTATTTTTGGTTCTTATTTTATAGCTGGAAACTAAGGCTCAAAGAGTTAGACTACTTACCCAAGGTCACACAACTAACTAGCAAGTGACAGGGTCATGGTTCATCTTCAAGTCTGACTGATTTAGAAGCTTTTGCTCTTTCCTTTTATTATACCTCACAAGTACAATAATCAAAGTGACATACATCAACTTTTTCAAGGGAGGACATATTTCTGAGTTATTTAAAAAGTATAGCAGTTATTCAGTGCTTCAGTTTATCTCTCGAATTCATTGAAAGCAAATACATAAAAATATAAAGGAACCCCTGGAAACACTTTATTATTCGGAGCCTCTAAAAAAGTATGTTTTAGATTACAACGTAGCTGTCAGAATATAATTTGTCAGCACAGAATGAGCTTACCAGGATAAAAAGAACACACTAATCATTTTTTTTAAATGAGGTTCCCAATTTCCCATTTATACAGAGACATCCAGAAGTTGTCATGGTAACCAGAAAACATTTGCAAAACAGAGCCTGAATCTGAGGGACACAGAGTGGAGCACTCTTTCCCTCAGTGTTCTCTACCCCTAGCCAGCATTCTAAGGAAAAGTAATTAAGAATAGCTTCATCCTCTTCTTATTTATTCAGAACTCTTAAATAATTTCTGTAATCCTACTAATATTTTGACTAAAACCTGATTATGTCCTTAGGGTAGGTTTTTTTAAAAATGGTTGACTTGCTGTGCCAAAGAGGATGAATTGTCAAAGCTGAACTGTGTGTAACCCAGTGTCAAAGCCCACCAGTAGCAAGTGTGACTTGATCCTTTTCTATCTTATCACGGAAATGTTTCCATCAATTAATCAAATCTAATTGACCAAGACATTCTGCATTTGACTGTTAAGCCCTGCAAAGTCCTATTGCTGGGACCATTGGTTCAGCCCCACCCATAGTCTAGACCATTTTGTGCCCCAGTTTGGCCTGAGGTAACTTGCACCACAATACCTTGTAGTGGTCAAGAGACCTTTCTTGGATCTCATTTCTGATCGATGGATTCAGAATCTCCGTGGTGGAGCCCAGGAATATACATTTTAGCCTTTTTTTTCTTTGTGCTAGAACATATACGAAACTGTTACTTTAAAAAAATTTCATTTGTCCCCCTGACTTGACTAAGCTCTTTTAGGGCCCAGATCTTTCTACATTTTCTTCATCTTTGGGTTCCCAGTACCTCAAGCACTGCCTGGTATACAGTAAGTTCTTACAGAAATGCTTAATGAATGCAAAATCTGCAGGTATAAAAATTTTCATTTCATTTCATTTCATTTTAATTCCAGTATAGTTAACATACAGTATTATATATATATTTTTTAATTTTTTTATTTTTTATAAACATATATTTTTATCCCCAGGGGTACAGGTCTGTGAATCACCAGGTTTACACACTTCACAGCACTCACCAAAGCACATACCCTCCCCAATGTCCATAATCCCACCCCCTTCTCCCAAACCCCCTCCCCCCAGCAACCCTCAGTTTGTTTTGTGAGATTAAGAGTCACTTATGGTTTGTCTCCCTCCCAATCCCATCTTGTTTCATTTATTCTTCTCGTACCCACTTAAGCCCCCATGTTGCATCACAACTTCCTCATATCAGGGAGATCATATGATAGTTGTCTTTCTCCACCTGACTTATTTCGCTAAGCATGATACGCTCTAGTTCCATCCATGTTGTCGCAAATGGCAAGATTTCATTTCTTTTGATGGCTGCATAGTATTCCATTGTGTATATATACCACATCTTCTTGATCCATTCATCTGTTGATGGACATCTAGGTTCTTTCCATAGTTTGGCTATTGTGGACATTGCTGCTATAAACATTCGGGTGCACGTGCCCCTTTGGATCACTACGTTTGTATCTTTAGGGTAAATACCCAGTAGTGCAATTGCTGGGTCATAGGGCAGTTCTATTTTCAACATTTTGAGGAACCTCTGACCTTAGCCGCAGCAACATCTTCCTAGGAACAACGCCAAAGGCAAGGGAAGCAAGGGCAAAAATGAACTATTGGGATTTCATCAAGATCAAAAGCTTTTGCACAGCAAAGGAAACAGTTAACAAAATCAAAAGACAACTGACAGAATGGGAGAAGATATTTGCCAACGACATATCAGATAAAGGACTAGTGTACAGAATCTATAAAGAACTTAGCAAACTCAACACCCAAAGAACAAATAATCCAATCAAGAAATGGGCAGAGGACATGAATAGACATTTCTGCAAAGAAGACATCCAGATGGCCAACAGACACATGAAAAAGTGCTCCATATCACTCGGCATCAGGGAAATACAAATCAAAACCACAATGCGATATCACCTCACACCAGTCAGAATGGCTAAAATCAACAAGTCAGGAAATGACAGATGCTGGCGAGGATGCGGAGAAAGGGGAACCCTCCTACACTGTTAGTGGGAATGCAAGCTGGTGCAGCCACTCTGGAAAACAGCATGGAGGTTACAGTATTATATTTGTTTCAGGTGTACAATATAGTAATTTGATACTGTCATACATCATCCAGTGCTTATCAGGACAAGTGCACTCCTCAGCCCCCATCACCCAAACCCCCACCCACTCCCCTCTAGTAACCATAAGTTTGTTCTCTATAGTTAAAGAGTCTCTTTCTTCATTTGTCTCTCTCTCTTTTTCCCCTTTGATCATTTGTTTTGTTTCTTAAATTCCACATGTGAGTGAAATCATATGGTATTTGTCTTTCTCTGACTGACTTATTTAGCTCAGCATTATACTCTTTGGCTCCATCCATGTTGTTGCAAATGGCAGGATCCCATTCTTTTTTATGGCTGAGTAATATTCCATTTTACTTCTATACTACCTCTTCTTTACCTCTTCATTAATCAATGGACACTTGGGCTGCTTCCCTAATTTGACTGTTGTACATAATTCTGCTAGAAATATACTAGTGCATATATCCCTTTGAATTAGTGTTTTTGTATTTGGGGGGTAAATACCCAACATTGCAATTACTGTGTTATATAGTAATTCTATTTTTGACTTTTTGAGGAACCTCCATGCTGTTTTCCACAGTGGCTATACCTGTTTGCATTCCCACCAGCTGTGCATGAGGGTTCCTTTTCTCTACCTCTTCACCAGCGTTTGTTGTTGGTTTTGTGTTTTTGATTTTAGCCATTCTGATATCTTACAGTTTTGATTTGCATTTCCCCAATAATAAGGGGTGTTGACCATCTTTACTTGTGTCTGTTGGCCATCTGTATGTCTTCTTTGGAGAAATTTCTGTTCACATCCTTTGCCCATTTTTTTTTTTAAGATTTTATTTATTTGTCAGAGAGAGAGAGAGGGAGAGAGAGTGAGCACAGGCATACAGAATGGCAGGCAGAGGCAGAGAGAGAAGCAGGCTCCCTGCCGAGCAAGGAGCCCGATGCGGGACTCAATCCCAGGACGCTGGGATCATGACCTGAGCCAAAGGCAGCTGCTCAACCACCTGAGCCACCCAGGTGTCCCCCTTTGCCCATTTTTTAATTGGGTCATTTGTTTTTCAAGTGTTGAGTTTTATCAGTTCTTTATCTACTTTGGATATTGGGTATGTCATTTGCCATCTTAGTATTTTAAATGTGTTCAGGCTAAACTTGAGAACAGTTTGGGTTTTATCATTAAGAGCTGGTTGAAACCCACTCTCAGATAAGTAAGTGGCCAAGTCCATATTCCATACCCTTGCCAACACCACAAAATTTGAAACTTCTGCTAATTTGGTACACACACAAAAAATCTTGTTTTAATTTATTTACCATTTGTATTTCTGTTTTTGTTTATGTCTTCTAATTGTTTTTCTCTTGGAGTCTTAGGATAGGTCTGGTTGATTTGTTGACTCCATGAGGGCTGGGACTTGGTCTTGTTCACATCCATGATACCGAGAAACAGAACCTGATATACAGTAGGTGCTCAGTAAATAATAATTGAATGAATGAACATTAAAGATAATAACTTTTTGCCCTTGCCATATATTTAACAAATATTTTTAAATTTTAAAAATTTTCTTTTGGTTTTTCTTTCTTCTTCTTCTTCTTTTTTTTAACTGTAGTTAATTGGGTCTTTTTATTTTATGGTTTCTATGTTAGATGCCATGCTTAGACATGCAGTAGCTCATTGATGAATAATTCTACTTAATAGAAAGCATTTTGTTTTTTTTTAATTGAAATTTTATGCCCAGTAGCATCTACCCCATTGTTCACATTTTGACCTGGGATGTGGAAAGGGATGATAATCGTCAGGATGGAGCAGATCTTATCAAAGATAGGATGAGAAAAGAACACTTTGTGCCAACATTAAGAACGTCCAGGGTCCCACTGGTCAGGTTGTTTGCTTTCTTCCCCTTCCTTTCCTGAGTGAACCATCAGGTAAATTCTTCCAGTCAGTGTTGATATCCACTCTTTCATTTCTTCACCATCACTGGGCATTCCTGCCAGGCAGTGGTGTAGTGCATGGGTTTTGGAGGTGACCACCTACCTATTCCACTCCTGGCTCCACCTTGATAAGTGTCTGTCTTTGGACAAGTCAGTGACCTGATGTGAACCCGGTTTCTAACCCATATAATGGGCACAATGATACCTACTTTCTAGGGTTATAGTAAGAATTAAGTA
Organism: Mustela nigripes; assembly: GCF_022355385.1. Lineage (NCBI taxonomy): Eukaryota > Metazoa > Chordata > Mammalia > Carnivora > Mustelidae > Mustela > Mustela nigripes. The sequence continues at coordinate 63,804,977 of NC_081561.1, forward strand.
GCATTTGGAAAGACCTTAAAATTTTCAGCTAACAACTATTTAAAGGTAAGCATATCAGCCTGTTCAACTCTGTTCTCTCAGCACCTGGCAACCATCGATCAGTCATTAATTAATTACTTAGTTCCATTGCTGGAGAGAGGAAGATTTGGTGATTTTAGGAGAGAAGACCTACAATCTCAGGCCTAGAATCAAAAGTGGTTTTATAGTACACCATCCCTATTGGAGAATACAGGGTACATCCCAAACAACTTTGACATTTTAAAATTTGTGATACTCCAGACCTTTTGGAAGAGATTACTTTCCAAATAATCAGCCTATCAACAGTGTTTATGGGATTTAGAAGTCATTTTGTCAGGAGATATTAGTGGTCCTTCTACCTAATTCTTTGCTTGAAATAAAAAAGGTAGATTTATCTGAGTTGCACTGATATGTTTTATAATTTCTCAGACTTTGCATATTATCCAACTTGTGGAGTGACTGTTGGATCCTGTGGAAGTGCAAAGTCAGCTGGAGATAGGGCATAAGTGGAGTTGGAAGGAACCACTGGCTTTGGACATGTAATCTAATAACATGAGGACAGCAAAGGAAAGAAAGAGCACTTTTAGTGTGTGATTGTGTTTGCTAACAACCTTCTAAGCCTTGATCTGGTGTGGTGTGTGTGGGAAACAAGAGGATTTGGGTTGCACTTAGCATTCTGGGATCTTATTCTGCAAGACTGACTGTTAGAAGGAACACTGACTAACACATCCCCACAGCTTTTTGTTTGAAAGATATATTAATTGTATGTAATTAGCAAGTTTATTCCAAGATTTGTGTGGCTGGGAAGAGCAAAAAACAGCATGCAAACTACATATTGATCCTGCTCTTTTTTTTTTTTTTTAAGATTTTATTTACCTATTTGACAAAGACACGGCGAGAAAGGGAACACAAGCAGGGCGTGTGGGAGAGAGAGAAGCAGGCTTCCCACCGAGCAGGGAGCCCAATGCAGGGCTCAATCCCAGGATCCTAGGATCATGACCTGAGCCAAAGGCAGACGCTTAACCACTAGGCCACCCAGCTGCCCCTGGCCCTGCTCTTATTATAAAAATAACATCTCTTATTAGTAGGTCTCCACAGAGCAAGTGGATGTGTTGATAATTCTAACCTCTTTTATTCACTGAAGGAAGGAAACTTTAATTTTGAGTACGTACTATATGCCAGACATTTCTTTCTTTTTCTCATATTTTATATATGAGATATATAATTTCTTAAAGATAGTGATTCTGTGTTATAACATAGTTTGCATTCTGCTCTCATCTAACCTGATAAGTAGTATTACGTGAACTATGAGTTTTGAAATCTAAACTATTTATTAAAATAAATGAAGGGGTCTGGTACAGCCATTATTATAAAGTTAAAAGACACATATTCAATATACATGGTAAGAGAAACATAATTTTTCTTTTGAGAAACATAAATTTTGACTTAAAAGTTTAGCTCCGAAGTTTCTCGTGATCTTTCAAATTCTCATTTATGATTAAACGAGGAGAAGAAAGTAATTTTTGCCCTACTCCCTGTTATCGAAATTCCCCAACAGCAGCAATAAAATATAAAAACAGAGGGGAAAAAAGCCATCTTCAGTGAAAAAAGAAAATAGCCCTAACCTCAAACCATGAGGAAAGCTGCCAAATATTATGAAATTTGAATGATGATGAGGGAGGGTGCTGAGAGCCAACACATTTATCCTCCAACCTCAGGCAGGATACAGTTTCCCCTTAAAGAAAGGGTCACAATTCTCAAACAAAAATCCAATGATCCTTTGGTTACAGTGATGAGATTTAAGAACATAGGCAAGTACAGGGAAGGGGGCAGTATTAGACACATTCATTCTACACTATGAAAGGTGGATCCAAGGAAGAAGCCTGAAAGACAGGTCATTTTTATGGTCAGAGGTCTTGGCTCATGGCCAGAAAGATGGTGTTTGGTGAATGGGGTTCAGAGAATTTGTGACTTAAGGGGTTGTACCATCCCAGGCCTCTTTGGGTAAAAAATCAAGGAAACTATATACTCTTCAGGCTCAGAATATAACAGATATAAAGTAGAAGTATTCAGAGCACAAACTTAATTTGAATGTTCCCTCACCCATCCCCTAGACTATTCTTTAGGGGAAAAAAAAAGGATGTATTCAGAGGTAAAATTATCAGAAAGAAAGCAGGCGACGAGGAGCACCTGGGTGACTCAGTTAAGCATCTGCCTTTGGCTCATGTCTTGATCTGAGTCCTGGGATCAAACCCCACATAGGGCTCCCAGCTGAGCAGGGAGCCTGCTTCTCCCTCTCCGTCTGCTGCTTCCCCTGCTTGTGCTCGCACCACTCTCTCTCTCTCTCCACCTGCCCCCCCCAACAAACAAACAAGCAAATAAAATCTTTGAAAAAAAAAGAAAACAGCTGAAGACTTATCCATGTATATGGAATAGGGTGGAGGATGGCTAAGGAACATCTGTTTGAAGGCTAATTACATCAGCGAGCAGAGAAAGTGTACTTCATACTCTTAAATATGTTACCTCCAGTTAATCTGTGTTTAAAAAAATAAAATAGCTCTAAAATATAGAAGGGATTACAAGAGAAGAAGATGAAAAGCAAACCTGGAGAACTCAGAGAAGAAAAGACAAAGAAGAAAGCCATTGTAAAGATGAAAGTGCCATTAGAAACAAAAAAGGAGAAAGAAGAGAATGAGGAAGCTGAGGACAGGAGAGAGAAAAGAAGAGGAAGAAATGTGATGGAGAAATAAGGATGCAAAAAATGAGAGAAGGTGCCACCTAGGAAGAGAGCTCAGAAAGCCCTGGGAGCTGCCACTCTTCAGAGGCAGATCTCACCCAGCCAAAGCACTGGCAGGCGATGGGAGGGCATGAGCAAGAGAAAAGCCAGAGGATTTCTCCCGCTCCCTGACTTCTCCAGTTAGATGCCTGCAAAAAAGGGGGCCTTGGGAAGATGCCACTTTTAGGGCTCAAAATCTGTGGTACAGGAACACAAACTAACAAAAAAAAAAAAAAAAAGAGGAAGGGAGGAATGGATCAGAGGGCAAAGAAGCCTAGGATTAGCCCCTGAATAAAACTATTTCTATAAGACACTGAGATAATAGCTCAGATAGATTGCTTTTGGCTTATCTTACAAATCAGGAATACACATGGGGGAACTGGCAGGAAGTCCATTTTGGCTGTGGTTTTAAGCACAGAAGCTATTCTTTTAGCATTTCTTGCTGATAGATTTTTTAAATTTTTTTTTGGCAGGCTAACTTTTGTATCTATTTCTTATATTGGTCCAAGCTCGGAGGGAGGATACAGGGGGCTTATCAATCACCCAAAAACCTTCAGCAAGTAATTTGATCATGTTTTGGGTATGCCATTTGGAGTCTTGCCAGTTGTAACAGCAAGAGATCTTCATGATCATAGAGAGAACTGTACAATCTTCAAAATGTGGAACAAATATTGGACTATAAAACAGAGTGAAATAATGTATCTAGGGACATCTGGTGGTTCAGTGGGTTAAGCCTCTGCCTTCAGCTCAGGTCATGATCCCAGGGTCCTGGGATTGAGCCCCACATCGGGCTCCTTGCTCAGCAGGGAGCCTGCTTCCCCCTCTCCCTCTGCCTGCCTCTCTGCCTACTTGTGATCTATATCTCTCTGTCAAATAGATAAAGTCTTTAAAAAAAAAAAAAAGGAAAGAAATAATGTATCTAATAGTAACCTTCTGTGCTTCTAGAGTTCTTCTGTTAGCTGAGTGACACTATCCTCAAATTCATGTCTGTTACTCACCTTGATGTCTGACCTTAAACATTGCATTGAGAGTTATCACAATCGATCAGATGGGGTAAACTTCTTTATTTATAAAGAATTCGTATTTATAATGCGAATGTATATATGAATTCTGCTTGGCATGTTATCAGTACTCATCTCGTCGTCTGTACACAGGATAGGAAAGGGTATTTTCAGCTTTCCTACAATCTCAAGCTATGTAATGTGTATAAAATAGGTTTTCTCTAAAGACAAATCCACTAATTGCTGTCAAATTCTTGAGATCATTAGCCTTTGGGCCCCGTAATACTGTTGTTCCAGTTATGTGTATGGTCACACTTGGAAATTGTTAAGCCACACTGAATTTTAAAAGGAAAAGAGAAAAAATTAAATTCAATTTAAAAGGTGCAAAATGTGCTAGATAACAGGATGAGTTACTTATTGGCATCAAAGAATAGATTTAGCTATGATTCTTCTTGCAGTCAAGTAAAAAAAAGGGGGGGTGGAGGTCGGGGAATATTTGGTTCATAATTTCCATTGTTCAGAGAGCAGACCTTAACTCTGGAGATAATATGATGATACCTCATTCAAGGATGATAAAAAGAGAATATAATTGAACAGAATTCTGATTCAAGATATGGGTAAAATTCCTTCTCAGTTTGCATATGTGCCGATTTTAGCATACTTGGCTTTTTATATAAATGTGCTTGACTTTCATTGTCAAATCCTGAAGAAATGACCCATAGGGAGGCAATCTTCTGAATTCTGACATCTAACAGAGGAAGAGCCATCCCTAATTCTGACATTTAGTTTTTTTAAAATTAAGTCACCTAATTGATACATCTTGGAGGAATGTGAAAGTTAAAAAAAAAAATGCATCAAATTGATTCCAGACTTGTTAGGAGGGATATATAATAAAATATAATAGTCTATTCTTATCAGAAAAGTAAATCATACTTGCTAGAATGTTCCTATTATATGTTCCAGGTTGCTCCAAAGCTTGCTTTTAAATTTTAAACAAAATTGGTGTGCCTAATCTGTCTTTCTCTTCTACAAAACTATTTTGACAATATGCAGGGCCTAATCCCACAACTAGAGAAAATGATATTGACTACTTTTCTAAAATCCAGGGATCTTATAAAGGGAAAACTCTGAAAAACAAGCAGTTAGGATCATTAATTCCAACAGAAGTTTCTCTAATTGGAGATATTTTGCTGCTAGGCACTATGGTCTAAACCAGCCTCAGGAGGGATCAAGGCCAGTGTTTATAGTGTCAAGTGCTGTACCACCAGGTTTGTTCAGGCCTCACTTCAGTCTGAGTTAGTGTACATCAAAGGCGTAATGGGCCTCCTAATCCAACCCATTTGCTATTGGAAGAATTAGACAAGGAATCATTTAACCAGTGGCAGGATGGGGGGCGGTAGGGAGTGTTTCAACCTGAAAGGCTGGGGTAGCCTAGAAAACACATAGAAGTTAGTATTTCCAGTCCTTAATTCAGATAGAATAAATGAGCAGAGGAACAGATCAGTTAGGCTATCTAACTAGAAAGTATTATCAAACAAAGAGAATTGGAGTGGAAATCTGAATTCTGGATTCTGTGTGCACTTTTGTCCTTAGTTGGTTTGCTTTAAAGAATCTCAAGTGTATACATTATATACTCTGTTCAGTTGAAGAGATTTTCTTCACCTGACTTGTTCTAGTGTAGTGGAAATTCTTGTTGAGATATTTCACTCCAAAATAGAGGGGTGATTGAAACAAATAATAATTTGGTACATAGGAATGGAATATAAGCTTTTAAGAAATAAAATAGTATTCAAAAGATCCTAGACATAATGTTATATGTAATTTGAAGAGATTATTTGAATTATTGTAGACTATATTATCTATAATCATTTTGACTGAAGACATATTAACTAAAAGAAAATTTTTTTACCAAAAGCATAGTAGTATATTATGTAAACACAAAACAGTATTTTACTTATCAATTCTTGCCCATAAAATCAAAATGTTCAACCTTGAGAATGGTCACACACAAACTCACACACATACATACATACAATGACACACACACACACACACATAAAACCTGTTGTAAAATAATGGGAAAAAAAGTGAAAATTTTAATTCATAGGGAATCCTTGTTGATCTGCCAAAAATTGAATATGTGTAACAACAATAAGAGAATATATGTAATGAAATAATTGGGCATCGGGATTGGTTGTTGTACATCTGCACAATCCAAAAGGGAAGATGAGGGGTGCTAGGGTGGCTCAGTCAGATAAGCATCCAACTCTTGATTTTGGCTCAGCTCATGATCTCAGGGTCCTGGGATCAAGTCCTGTGTAGGGCTCTGCACTTAGCAGGAGTCTGCTTCAGGATTCTCTCTCTCCCTCTCCCCCTACCTCTATGCCTTCTCACATACTCTCTCTCTGAAATAAATAAGTAAATCTTTTTTTTTTTTTAATAAGGTACGGTGAATGAACAGCCTTTTGAAAATGTTCATCAATGTTCTCGTCACTAAACCATTTCTTTTCAAAAATTTCTTTCAGCCTACCAAAGTCTCCTGCTTTGTAGAAAATAGTTCTTCTTCAATAAAATTTGAGATTTTTATACTTACAAAATAGTTTCTAGGAGTGGTAGCCCAGCCAGAGCCAGTAAAGGCTTGGAAGGCAGGAGAAAGAATTTTAGTCCTCACTGTGGGCATGTGGTATTTTCTTGATTTAATGCTATATTATGTAAAACGTTCTACAAAAGCAGTTTTTTTCCTTTTTTTAAAAGATATTTTATTTATTTATTCATTTATTTATTTATTTATTTAAGAAAGAAAGTGCACGCACAAGCAAGGGAGAGCGGCAGAGGGAGAGGAGAAGCAGGCTCCCCACTGAGCATGGAGCCCAATGCAGGACTTGACCCTAAGACCCTGGGATCCTGACCTGAGCCAGAGGCTTAACTGACTGAGCACCCAGGTACTCCTGCAAAAGCAGTTTCAAGTACCACTCCTCAGCCACATTGCTGCTCCAAGCCCTTCTTTATAGACAGTTTGAAGTCCCCATTGTCTGACAGGGTCATTTTTGAGTCACCTTTCATAATGTGCACTGCTTTTTATACCGTGCAAAGTGGGCTGGCCACCAAACACTCATAGAGCACACCATCACCCCTCACTGCCCACTGTAGCAATTATTCATATTTATAATTTTTAAAATGGTGAACATTTAAAAATCCATTTGGAACAATCAATCCTTTGAATTTTTCCAGATTTGGATATTAATGATCTTCTACTATATGCACAAATGTCAAATGTCCGTTCTGAACACAATGGCTAATGCCAGCTGTGAACAGTCCAAGCGAATTCATGAAAATAAATGAATTTTGAGTTGGCTTATTTGGGAAGGAGGAAGAGGGCATACTTTTCCAGTAAGAAATGCTAGGTGATACTTGAATAGCGAGAAGACATTCTAGGTAAGAGAAAAGGCAGTAGAAGATACAGAGGGTAGTGGGAGAGCTCTGGAATCAGGCACAAAAAATAATGGAAGCCCAAGATAGGTAGACAGATTTGAGTTGGTCTTACTTTTTCAAATCATCCTAATTTTTAGACTTAAACAAGTTATATTCCATGGACTTATTGAGGGGGAGAAGAAGTTTTCAGATGTGGTCTCCAAATGGTACGGAGACTTTTAGAAATTATGGAGCATGTCATAGAGATTCCAGAAAACTAGAAATGAATAAGGTCAGCAATTAAACAAGTGTTTTTGAACACATGTTATGTTATGCTAGGGTCACAATAATGAATAAGACATAGTCTCAGCCTGAAGGAACTCAGAATCTGGGTTGGAGGAGGAAGTAGAGAGCTTTTGTTAGAAGAGGTAATCATTCAGACAGACCTTATTATGATGAATATGTAAGGGACCCAGTGAGCCTGGGTTTTTAGACACTTGTCTCCTAAAAGAAAGTCATCTTTTTTTTTTTTTTTTTTTTGATAAACATATATTTTTATCCCCAGGGGTACAGGTCTGTGAATCACCAGGTTTACACACTTCACAGCACTCACCAAAGCACATACCCTCCCCAATGTCCATAATCCCACCCCCTTCTCCCAAACCCCCTGCCCCCGGCAACCCTCAGTTTGTTTTGTGAGATTAAGAGTCACTTATGGTTTGTCTCCCTCCCAATCCCATCTTGTTTCATTTATTCTTCTTCTATCCACTTAAGCCTCCATGTTGTATCACCACTTCTTCATATCAGGGAGATCATATGATAGTTGTCTTTCTCTGCTTGACTTATTTCGCTAAGCATGATACGCTCTAGTTCCATCCACGTTGTTGCAAATGGCAGTATTTCATTTCTTTTGATGCCTGCATAGTATTCCATTGTGTATATATACCACATCTTCTTGATCCATTCATCTGTTGATGGACATCTAGGTTCTTTCCATAGTTTGGCTATTGTGGACATTGCTGCTATAAACATTCGGGTGCATGTGCCCCTTTGGATCACTACATTTGTATCTTTAGGGTAAATACCCAATAGTGCAATTGCTGGGTCATAGGGCAGTTCTATTTTCAACATTTTGAGGAACCTCCATGCTGTTTTCCAGAGTGGCTGCACCAGCTTGCATTCCCACCAACAGTGTAGGAGGGTTCCCCTTTCTCCGCATCCTCGCCAGCATCTGTCATTTCCTGACTTGTTGATTTTAGCCATTCTGACTGGTGTGAGGTGATATCTCATTGTGGTTTTGATTTGTATTTCCCTGATGCCGAGTGATATGGAGCACTTTTTCATGTGTCTGTTGGCCATCTGGATGTCTTCTTTGCAGAAATGTCTGTTCATGTCTTCTGCCCATTTCTTGATTGGATTATTTGTTCTTTGGGTGTTGAGTTTGCTAAGTTCTTTATAGATTCTGGACACTAGTCCTTTATCTGATATGTCGTTTGCAAATATCTTCTCCCATTCTGTCAGTTGTCTTTTGATTTTGTGAACTGTTTCCTTTGCTGTGCAAAAGCTTTTGATCTTGATGAAATCCCAGTAGTTCATTTTTTCCCTTGCTTCCCTTGCCTTTTGCGTTGTTCCTAGGAAGATGTTGCTGCGGCAGAGGTCGAAGAGGTTGCTGCCCGTGTTCTCCTCAAGGATTTTGATGGATTCCTTTCGTACATTGAGGTCCTTCATCCATTTTGAGTCATCTCTTTTTAACTTTTACAAAAAGGAAAACATATTTGGAAAATGGCCAGTTGATTTTTTTAAAAGATTTTATTTATTTATTTGATAATGATCACAGGTAGGCAGAGAGGCAGGCAGAGAGAGAGGGGAAGGGAAGCAGGCTCCCTGCTGAGCAGAGAACCCTGGGATCATGACCTGAACGGAAGGCAGAGGCTTTAACCCATGGAGCCACCCAGGTACCCTGCAAGTTGATATTTTTGACACCAAGTCCTAAGATAAGAATCTGATTAAGAATTCTTAAAAAACTTTCAGTAAGCAATTAGGAAAAGGTCAACATTGATTCACCCTAAACTAATTCCATTCACTTTTTTGATAAGGTTTTAAAAATTCATAGATAAAATGAATCCAATATATTTAATAAAGTATCTCAAAATATCCTTGGGGATATAAAGAGAAACTGAAGGTATATGAAAGTACTGGGTTGAAGCCAATTGGAAAATGTCCAAAACTATTGCCTAACAGGACAGAGAGAAGGAGTGTTCATGAAGTGTTGTTGTTCTGCTCTATTAGATGTCTTACAAATTATTTGAATAAGGATATTTTCATTTGTAGATAGCAAAAAATTGCAAAAAAAAAAATCAGTTCCAGAAATATCTCAAGAGATTATAACATTCTAATGAGATCACTCATCAAAGAAATGTGTGTGTGTGTGTGTGTGTGTGCATGTCCATGTGTGTGTGCATGTGTGTTTGTGTTTCCCAAACAAATTTCATAGCATGGGTAAAAAGGTAGAGCAAATATTGTAGAATACTTTAAGTGCTATTTACTAGCAACACAAGATTTAGAATGCCCCAATTCCAATGTCCTCTACTGTGGTAAGGCTATATTAGAGAGAATGTAGGCAATTCAGGGTGTCACAGTACCTGCTATATTTAAAAAAAAAAAAAAAGATTTTGAGTTACAGCTGCTTGAGAAACATTTGAAGGAACTAGAGATATTTAGTCTTAGGGAGTGTAATAGTTCAGTTCAAGGATGTAGGTAGAATTGACATAATCAAATATATCTTTTAAAAATATTATTACTCTGTCTGGAAGGTGGAGAACAATCAGAGGAGACAAGAGTATGACCTGGGCGAAAGATAAAGGATATTTGGAGACAAGTGGAGGTAAATTCAACAGGAATAGAATGAATTGGATACCCATGCGTAGGATACAGAATGAGGAAAAGTATTGAGGTGGTTTGGGGGGAGCATTAGGTCGAAGATGCTGGCAAGTCATTTTAGAGATGATTATCAGTCAAGCTTGTAGACATTCTAATCTAGTGTACAGAGAAATTGTGGTTGGAAATAAGGCTATGGGAAGCATCTGAATTGGGTGAATATCAGCAGGGATGGACATTTATATGATATTTTATGGTTCATGGGCCACTACAACAGTCACTGTAGCTCTTTGCAACAAAGCAAGTCTTTTGTTTTAAGATTTTATTTATTTATTTATTTATGAGAGAGAGAGAGAGAGAGAGAAAGCAAATTGAGGGAGGGCAGAGGGAGAGGAAGAGAGAGAATCTCAAGCAGACTCGCTGTTGAGCATTAAGCCAGATACCAGGCTCGATCTCATTACCCTGAGATCAGGACCTAAGCAAAAACCAAGAGTGGTATGCTTAACCAACTAAACCACCAAGACATCCAGCAATGCAAGTCTTATTATGGCACTGCAAGGACATGAAAACCAAAATTAAATTTGCTTAAAATTTCAACAGTAGTGAGTGACAGAACCAGGACTTGAAGCCAGGTGTTCCAATACCAAAATCTAAAATCACTGGTACGTGACTTTTAATCACACTACAGTGTCTCTCCCTTGATAATCAAAGCTATAGAAGAAGAACTCTCCAAGGGGAAGAAATATGATGAACACAGCGTGGGACATACCTATTTTATGGATTGGAAAGAAAAGGATCCAATAAAGGAAAAAGACAACAGAAAGTGCCAGAACACAAGGAGCCTGGGTAGCTCAGTTGGTTAAGCTTCTGACTCTTGATTTTGGCTCGGGTCATGATCTCAGGGATGTGAGATTGAGCCCAGTGTTGGGCTCTGAGCTGGGTGTGGAGTCTGCTTCAGGTTCTTTCTCTCCACCTGCCCTTTCCTTCCCCCCAACCCCTCCTACCATCCCCTGCTTATGTGAGCTCTCTCTCTCTCTCTCTCTCTCAAGAGAAAAAAATATGCCAGAATAATGTTTGATTATAGGAACAAGGAGGGACAGGGTGGCTGGAACTTCCAGAATAAGGGCATGGTTAGCATTCTTGGGTATTACCTAAAAGATCAGGATGCTCAGTTCTGAGAACAGATCACTTCACTGAACATTTGCCCTTTTCTCATCTTTCATTCTCATTTTTCTTGTTTTGTCTTTAGCTCTTGAATTAGATTATAAATTCCTTGAAGGCAAGGTCTATGTCTTACTTTCCTTCTAGTCTTTGTGCTGCCTGATGCAGAGCTGTAGCCATAGACTGATATGAAATGTGAAAGCTCTCTCCATGCGGATGATTAATCATCACTAAAATTTTTCCAAAGACATAAGCTGTAGTGCCAAGAGCACATTTGTTTAAAATGTGCGCTTAAATTTGAATGAATCTGCCTAAATGGTGCCATCTGTTCTTAGGCAGTTTCAGAAATGTTTTAATACAATTTTACCTTTGAAAGGGCAAACGTAGGGGCATGCCTATGAGACATAAAGACACCCCTAAACAAACACAGAGCAGACACCAACACATTCAATCACACTTAAAACAGCTACACATAAAGAGTGTTCTCTGAGGTTTAAGAAAATTTTAGCTGAGAGGACACCAACTACTACTTCATGCAGGAAATATTTATGAGAAGTTACAAAATTGTAGGCATGGACTCCGACAGCATTTTAATTACAGACTCCAGAAATACAATTTAATTTAATGTAAATCTCACATTCCTTTGAAATGGGCATGCTCTTCCATTATTTGCTAATGGCCACATTTTACTGTGATTTCAATATATCCACATAGAGGCTGAAGACAGCCACTGGGGACAGTCTCCGTGTTACTCATTTATATCGATCGTCAATTTGACTTTTGTGACAGTACTGTAGGATTTATTGTGCGAATGTAACAGTGAAATGAAACCCATGTTTAAGTTCTGCAAATAACTTCCAGTCACTTTCAAGACACCTCAACTTGGGTTCTAAATTTGAGTTTGCGGTTTTTCAGGCACAGTTATTTGCCGATCCACTTCAGCAAGCAAAATCACACACTGGCCAGATATGGGTATAGTTATTGTGGCAACGAGTAATGGGTCACATTTTCAGCCTATTTAACTCACTGTCTACATGATCACCAAAACAATGTTAGTATTTTGACATCTGTGTATTTTACTTCTTGGTATAAATCAACAGTGGATTATATATCAAGAACTCATATTTACAGAAAGAAATTTCTGGTTAGAATAGCATCCAAGGGGGCGCCTGGGTGGCTCAGTCGGTTAAGCATCTGCCTTCAGCTGAGGTCATAATTTCAGGGTCCTGGCATCAAGCCCCAGGGTGGACTCCCTGCTCAGTGGGGAGTCTGCTTCTCTCTCCCTCTGCCCCTCCCTACCTCTTGTGTTCTCTCTCTCTTTCTCTCCCCCTCAAATAAATAAATAAATAATAAAATAAAATAAAATAACATAGAATAACATCCAAGTATGTTACCCAAATACATGTGCATCCGTATGGAAATTCTTTCATTAAATCCCATTTTGCAGAGGTAGAAAGATGAACATATTTACTTATATGAGCATTCATTTGGAATATTTTTAGATGATTTTTTTATTTTTAGGTATCAGAATTTGCTTCTGATCATTTTAAATACATAGGCTATTACACATACACTTGAAGTCCTCTTGTTGGCTTTTTGCTTTGTATCCCTCACAAAAGCAATTCTTATTGTTAATGTGCTATGTCCTTCCAGTCTGTATTTTTATACTTTAATGACCTAAGTTATAGAGCCATGAACAAATCTTTTAGATAGCATTGCTTCTTTGGTTCCCTAAGTTCTAACATAGATATCATTTTGATCATCTAACTTTACATCATTCTTTAATATACTTTTATTTCTTCAGCGTTTCAGAAATCCCATCTGCCAAACGGCTTCATTTTAACTTCTCTATAGTTTGAATTATCCCAGTGTATTCATCTTTTCCACCACAGATGTTCATTTACGTGATACATCTTGCACCACTTTCTTGCTATCCCCAAACAGTGTCATAGTGAATGTTCATATGTGTGTATATGATCCACACTTTTCTCTCTCCTAGTATTCCTTGTTCCAAATTTTCTCCCCAGGAAATACACCTCATAGTCTGCAGCTGGATTGTGGGTTTTATGCATCTACAATATTAACCACATATTGTCAAGTTGCTTTCAAAATGGGTTCTTAATTTATGTTGTCACCAGCAGTATGTAAAAGTTCCTGTTTCCTTGTATCTTTACAAACCTTATCTCTTTAGACTTTGTTTCTTTAAAATATTGCCAGTCTGATGGATGTGAATGAAATAGTTTATCATTTTGGCTTGAATTTTTTGTCCTGATTATCTGTGAATTTGAGCATTTAAAAAAAATACTTATTGACCATGTTCAGATTTCCTCATTATGGGTTGCCTATTCATATCCTTTGCTCATTTTTTTCTGAGTTGTCTTTTTCATATTGACATATGGGAGTTCTTTATTTCAAATATTAATCTTTTGTTAGCCATATGGATTTCAAATGTCATTTCCCAGTCTTCTAACTTTGTGGCAGATTTTATCACCCAGAAGTTCTTCAGTTTTAGATAATTTGGTCAAATACTTTCAATCACTTCATTTTTGTGTTTAATGTCTTATCATAAAAGATTCGTTACTAGGGTGCCTGGGTGGCTCAGTTAGTTAAGTTGCTGACTTGTGATTTTGACTCAGGTTATGATCTCATGGTTCATGAGACTGACCCCATGTTAGGCTCTGCACTCAGTGGGGAATCTACTTGAGATTCTCTCCTCTGCTTCTCTCCCCACTTGCTCTTTCAGTCTCTCTCAAATAAATAAACAAATATTTATTTTTTAACAAAAAAAGATCCATTATTATCTTGGGTTGACTATGATATGCTTCCATATTTTCTTATATTAATGTTAAAATTGTATTAATTTACACCTAAGTCTTTAATACATTCTGGACTTTATTTGTGTGTCTGCTGTGAGAAAGAAACCTTAATTTATTATTTTTTTTAATAATTACCACACCATTTGTTAATTAGTCCATCCTTTCTCCACTGTGCTCTGTGTGTCCTCTATCCTATGCAGAGTGCCTACCCAAGCCCAGCCTGTTTTACTGACTGTGTTATCTGTTCCTGATATACCCTGATGTACAGCAGGACACGTTGCCTTCTCATTCTTCTTTTACAGAATTATTTTTGTTATTTTTTTAATATTTGCTCTTCCATCTGTGTTTTAGAATTGATTTATTTGTTCTATTCCACAAACATAATGTGTGGTATTTTTATTTCAATTGCATTGAATATATAGGTTAATACAGAGAAATTAACATAGAGATGAATTTTCAGTTTTCCCATCCTGGACATCGTATATTAATATCTAGGATACCTTTACTCAGGTTTCCTTTTTGAATCTTTTAATATCATTTCCCAGCAAATCACACATTTTTATAAGATTAATCCCCTGTTATCTCATTGTGGCCATTATGAGTAATATTGTATTTCCTGCTTAATTATTGCCGGGTTATTAGAACTTCCTTGATTTGGCATGTTGATCTTGCATCTAGCAGCCTTGCTAAACTTCTTAGTTTTTAACGGTTTATATGTGCTCTTGCATTTTCTATGTACATCATCATATTTCTGTACACAATTATGTTTTAACCTCTTTTTTTCCTGTCACTATGACTTGTATTTCTTTTTCTTGTTTTTTTTTTAAAGATTTCACATTTTTATTTTTTAAAAAAATTTAGAGTTTATGATGAAATCTAGTCTTGTGATCCCAGAATAATTTAGAAACCACAGATTATGTGTTAGATAAACTTTTATTACCAAGTATAAGTTTCCATTGCTTGATTTGTATTTATATTTTTCAATAAAGAATCATTTTTAGTCCAGATTAATAATTTGCATCTTGGAAAGATTCAACTAATACTTATGATAAATTCTTAACAATTTATCATCAATATTTGGGATTGCAGAAATATAAATGTATAATTAATTAAAGTTACAAATATAAACATAGAGACAGAATTTTCAGCCTCTTTCTTATAGTTCCACATTTTTAAAAAAATTTATTTATTTTTTTCAGCGTAACAGTATTCATTGTTTTTGCACCACACCCAGTGCTCCATGCAATCCATGCCCTCTCTAATACCCACCACCTGGTTCCCCCAACCTCCTACTCTCCACCCCTTCAAAACCCTCAGATTGTTTTTCAGAGTCCATAGTCTCTCGTGGTTCACCTCCCCATCCAATTTCCCTCAACTCCCTTCTCCTCTCCATCTCCCCTTGTCCCCCATGCTATTTGTTATGCTCCACAAATAAGTGAAACCATATGATAATTGACCCTCTCTGCTTGACTTATTTCACTCAGCATAATCTCTTCCAGTCCTGTCCATGCATTGGCTGGGATCCTCATTCACTATGATAGCAGTGATACTGGGCATTCTCATCTGTGGGTTGTGTTAATTACAAGTGTGTAATGAATTCCCCCAGTGCATCCATTTTCACTTTTTTCCCCATGACATTCCCATCGAACATTTGCAAGTATGGCTACCCAAGGTTAAGATAAGGACTGTGGTCACGTAATGAAATTAAGTTACCGTATTAGTAAGAGGATTCATGCTTTACTTCATTTGAACTCTTTCCTCACTTTCTGAATCAACCCACCCATATCTGTTGTAAGTCATTCAAGAGACAGTATATTAAAAATAACTCACTTAAAGTGATCTCAGCTACAAGCTTTTTGCTGAGTTTGACAGCATTGGCTTCAAAGTCATACTATTAGAGACATACATCTAAACTTTTTGATAGTTTGCAAAAATTCTCAGTGTTCACATTAATTTTGTTTTGCAATTTCATTTTATAGACTCCAATGAACCAGGCTTCAACTCGATCCCACTGCATTTTCACTATTCACTTATCAAGCAAGGAACCAGGATCTGCGACTGTCCGGCATGCCAAACTTCATTTGGTTGACCTGGCTGGTTCAGAGCGAGTTGCAAAGACCGGAGTAGGGGGCCAACTTCTAACTGAGGCCAAGTATATCAACTTGTCCCTACATTACTTAGAACAGGTAAAAATAGGCATAATGGGATGTAACTGTATCTACCATTTGTTAAAAGACTTTGCTAGCATTATTTTTGTTTTCTTCTTTTATTTTGGTAAAATGTGCATAATATACACTTCATCATTTTAATCATTTTCAAGTGTACAGTTCTGTGTCATTAAGTTCACAGTGTTGTGTAACCATCACCACCATCTATTTCCAGAACTTTTTCATAACCCAATCAGAAACTCTGTACTTATTAAACAATAATTTTCCATTTCCTTATGCTCCCAGTACCTGGTGACCTCTATTCTACTTTCTGTCTCTGTGAACTTGGCTGTTCTAGGTATTCATGTAAGTGGAATCATATATTTGTCCTTTTCAGTATAACTTATGTCACTTAGGATTAATGTCTTCAAAGTCCATCCATGTTCTAACATGTGTTTGAATTTCATTCCTCTGTAATGCTGAGTAATGTTTTCTTATTGCACATGCCATGTCTTGTTTATCCATTCAGTCATCAATGGATACTTAGGTTTTCACTACCTTTTGGCTATTGTGAATAATACTGCTGTGAACATTGGTGTAGCTACCAGCATTTTGTCTATACCATTTCATTTAAACCTTGCAACAACCCTACTCTGTGGGTATTAGTTATTCCCATTTTATATATTTTGAAACTCGGGTCTTCCTGAGACCTTCCTGAGGTTACCAGTTAATGGTGAGATGAGGATTTGAATCTTGAATTGCTTGGCTCCAAAGCCCGCGTCTTCTCTCACTATACCTTATTATTTTTGTTATAAAATTTGTAATGGGTGTGAATATAGGTTATAAATGGCCTCCCATGGCCTGTCTTTTCAGGCTAGTAGATTTGTTGTGGGAACATAATTTAAAGATGACTAATAGCTTTTTAGCTTCTGGTGACTTCATCTAGCTGGTGATTGTGATTCTATGAAAGTTCTCTTTGCTTTAGCTTCCCCTTCCAGCCCTTATCCCAAATTTCCTGCAGTCTACCCCAGTGTATGCTCTATTTTTGACTTCTGAATTTATCTCCCAAGTGCAAAGAAAGCTCATCTGAATTTAGCTAAATAAATTTTCCAGAAAAAAAAAATCCTCACCCCTAAAATGAGCATATTGAATTAGATGATTTCTCAAGTTCTTTCAGCTCCATGAGTAAAGTGCTGTGAGTTGAATGTTAAAGATGGCAACTACTTCCAAATTCTAAGGGGCGGGGGGGAAGAAACATGATCAAAAACTGGAGTGGAGAAGTACAGAGTATATTGGCAAGGCAGAAGGACTTGCTAATGAGTGTTGGAGGCTAAAAGATTTGAAAAAACAAACAGAACTCCCCCCTCTTTTCTTTTACTGCCTAATGAACCCTTTTGAGACTGATATAGTCCTGATGTTAAATGCTTCTAATGGTCAAGTTGGCTGAGAAAGCAGATTGAGAGAAACCTAAGGGAGCTGTATCTGAACAAGGTGCCTGCAGTTAGGCTCTGACTAAATGAACCCCAGTAAGGCAGGACCCAGAGATTAATGGCCTGCATGTGTTCAGATGATTTTAGTGTTTCTGACAAGACTCAGCCTTCCCTAGCTGTTCTTGCTCAAATATTAAGTAGTACTTTTGCTTAACAGAGCTTTTTCTTAATTGAACATTTATAAAACCCTGATATGAAAACATAATGGACTGTATTCAAAGTGCTTTATTTCAAAGAAATATTCCTAGTTGTTTCTGATGGTAGCACTGTCTGCTTTAACTCCCATTATGCCCATCTGTTCATACAAAATTATATTCATTAGTTAAATCAGAATTTCCACCAATTGTTATCACTCAAGGAAAACATTCTGCCCCTAATCCTCTCCCTTCATTCTATACAACCTTTGCAAGCTGCTACTTCTCATTAAAACTCTTCCTCTCCCCACATCTCTTCTCTTCAAAATTCTTGCAACATCAGCCTCATGTGAGTAATCTTGGTGGCTCTATGCACTTGATTTTCTGTATAATGAATTTATGTATTTAACGAACATTTGTAAGGAGCAGTATCATGCTGAGGACTACACCAGGCACTGGAGCATAGTGCTGAGCAAAGTAGAAATGGTCCTTGCACCAAAGGTCTCGGTGGCTGGTGCAGGGATATGTGCATGGAATAAATAGTCATTAAATACTTGGCTGCTATCCAGGTGAGTTGTGCAGAGAAAGGCCAACGGGCGAGGGGAGCTTATAATGGGGGACCGGTCTTCGGCTGAGCAGGGCAAAGGGAATGAAAGTTCTCTCAGGGCTGATATTAAACAGAGACTCAAAGAACAAGTAGGAGAGAACCAGGCAGATCTGGGGTTAGAGCATGTCAGGCAGTGGGAACTGGGAGTCCTTTAAACCTTAGCTCCAGTCCAGGGGCTCAGTTCAGCCAGGGCCACAGCAATACTCACATGTCATTGACCTTTGGCTTTCTGAATGTCAACTATCTGTTTTATATGTACCCAATGCATGATTCTAGCTGCTAACTACCTACACTACTCTACAAGGGTTTTCCTAGAGGTTATAGCATAAGATAACAGAGAGAAGGGGAGAAAGATTAGCATCAGAGTTAAGAGGGACAGAAATAGGGGCATCTGGGTGGCTCAGTGGGTTAAAGCCTCTGCCTTCGGCTCAGGTCATGATCCCAGGGTCCTGGGATCGAGCCCCGCATCGGGCTCTCTGCTCGGCAGAGAGCCTGCTTCCTCCTCTCTCTCTCTCTCTGCCTGCTTCTCTGCCTACTTGTGATCTCTGTCTGTCAAATAAATAAAATCCTTTAAAAAACAAAACAAAACAACAACAAAAAAAGAGGGACAGAAATATGGAAAACTGCAGGTATGGACATAGATATGTGGGGTTGAGTAAATCTAGGAGTTGTGGCAAATAAGGAAATAGGTGGGTCACAGCGAAATTTTGGAATTTCACACAGAAAGAGATAAGTGAGGGAGAACCAAGGAGTACAGGGGAATAAGAGTAATAAAAAGAGGGGGCAGATACTATTAATAAAATAATAGAATTCAAGGATTTTTATACCCGGGTTTTCTTTATGCAGAACTTGATTTTGTGGCTAATGAGACTGGAAGTGTAACACACTTTAGTTTAACTGCATTCATTCATTCATTCAACAAACTGTAACTGTCTGTGAAGTGCTTGAATTATGTCAGACAATGAGGATAAATGCATCATTGAGAAATGGTGCTATCATGTTATCTAGTGAAGGAGCAACACGTATAAACAGATCCTTACATAAGGTCAGATAAATGCTGTTTCAGAAACTCATGTAAATGTTTGTAATTAATTACATCCTCTCCATCTTAGTTTCAGTATATAGATGGAAATGTCCTAAGAAATAGTTTGGTAACCTCTCTTACACTTATTAGCCCATGTTGGTTATAGAAATTCCATGCAGAACTGCCACTGTCCTTCTGGCCATCATTGTGGGCCTTACATCTGCTCGCAGCTTACAGACTTTCTGAGTTGCATGCCCCTTACTGTACTTATCAGTAAATAAATTTCTGTTTGTCAGAGTACTGTTGGTTTTGGAGTTTTCCTTGTGTATGTGGTACTCTTTCCAAAAAGTCTCCTCGAAAAAATTTTAAGCCACAATAACAGGGTGCATATCAGCCCTGGAAATTAAGTGCATGGAAGAAAAGGAAGGGGACATGCATACTTGTTCTAACCATTAGCCTCACCGAGTGCTCCTGGTGTGACCTTTGTTCTCTGTCAGCCCAAACATCAAGTGAGAAACCACTGGGAACAGTGTGTTTGCTCTCTGCCTTTACAGAAATCAGAATCCGGGTTCCCTTCAACCAGTTATCCACCATAAGCAGGATTTCTTCAGAGTTTCAGTTTCCACTTGGCTTCCACTGAATGTGTGTGTTGAGGAGAAAAACGAATGCTGCCAATGACAGTTGTAACCACTCCAAATCATTGTCAGTTTTCAGAGGATAATTTTCCATGTGCTTCTGAGCTCTTTAAAAGAAAATCTCTTCAATTCATTAAATAGTAATCTGAGTGATTGATTCTAAGAATAGTTTCTAGGTACTTGGAGATATTAAGTATAATGTGAGTTTCCATTCTTTGTTGCTTAAAGAATGTCTTCAGGAACATTTTGTTATATTTATGTATGAAATCCCAAATGGGAATAAACATTTTTTTAAAAATCCAGGTTGTGTAACTATCTCCTTAGCTTGTGCCATTCAGATCATTTGGTTCTGGCCCAATTTAGAGAGCCCAAAGCATCCCCATAAAAAATAATCCACCTTTGCCTCTTTCCCGAATACTGGCCATTTCTGGGTCACTCTGAAGATCTATATCTTCTCCAAGGGGTCTAGACTTATTCTGATACTCCCAGGCTCCTTTAGAGCTGAGAAGGTGCCTTTTCAGGGCCCTCTGTTAGAGAAATGGCCCAGGACTAGCTTTATAGGGCTATAACAAGTGTCCAGAGGGATCCTAAAGAACATAGCCTGGATACCCCTGCTATATGGAGTGCATTTTGTTTTACTATCCCAGAAACAATCTCTATTCATCTTTAAAACATTTCTCTGAGATAGGCAGGTATTCTAATCCTACTTTTACAGGTGAGGAAACAGAGACTAATAAACTTAAGAGATCTGTCTAAAATTGCACAAGTGGGGCAGCTAGATTCTGCCTCTAAGTCCTGGGTTCATTCTTTTATTATGAACTGCTTTCATTTTTCCCAATTCTAAAGACCATGCTTTCCAATCCATAATCACATTTGGAATTTTAATTATTCTCTTGAACCATTTTAGAACCATTTCTGGAAAGGGCATTGGAATTTCCTCTACAACATTCTCTGCAAGAGTAGCAGCCATGAGCCCATCCCAGCTCCAAGAGTAGACCTTGACTAGTCTAAACCAATTGGAGACTTGGCTGTAGTGATTGGTTCAGAGATGGGCCTATGACCCAAGCTGGTCCCTAGGGAAGCTCAGGGTATATATTTAATGATTAGAGAACTTTCTCACATCAGTTATAAATAAGGATATTTGGCAGCCATCCCGTGGCTGTGAAGAGAGGCAGACTTCTACAACATAGAAGGTAGAGCAGAGATATTGGTGAAAACTAAATCCTTGGTGGTAGCACTGACCTTTTGGGTTATGTGTAACCTAAAACCTTTCCTATTATAGATACATGGGCCAATAAATTTCCCTTATGATTAAATCCAGTTTGGGTTACATTTTCTGTTGCTGCAACCAATAGTAAATTAACTAACCCCATTGAATTTACTATCAGCGGGAAGCTTAATAAGCATATTCTCTTTTATGTCACCTAAGTTGTCATAAAGCTGCTGAATAGAGGAGGTATTAATATTGTTTCCTGGAGCAGGAAAAAAAAAAGTGACATTTGTTTTATGAAAGAATTTCAAAGTACTTAGAGCATTGTCAGACACTTAATTATGATTCATAAGCAGTTATGCCACCCTCCCCACACATCTATCAGACCAACCTCTCTTTGGTTTGGCTTGGTATTTGGGCCTGCCTTGATTATTAGAGGTATTTCCTTTGCCCTCTTAGCTCTGAGGGCCTGGAGTTCTGCTCAGCATTCCCTGCTACCACCTTGCCACTCAGACTTGGGTCTGCCATGTTCCCTACTTCCTTTCCAATTACACTGAAACTCAGTTCCACCAAATCTCACTCCATACTGTTGACCCTTGCACTATCTTCCTAGGTGAAGCTAATTAATCTGCTCATTTATTTGTTCATTTCACATAACGGTGTCAAACACATGTTGTATTTGTCAGATTTCCTTATCATAAACCAGAAACCCTACTGTAGCTGATTTAAGCAATGTAGAGTTTATTAAACATAAAGAACCGCAAGAAAAGTTAGAAAACTGGGCTTGGATACTACACAACCTAGAGCAGAGCAAACAGGAGACAGTCCAGCCACAGCACTGAACTGCTCTTGGCAGTTCAGAACTCCGCCCTTGGCACCCAGGACAGTAAGTCCTGGATTCCAGAAGTTTGTTGCAGCTACCTCGAAGGAACCAGATGCCTTCACCACCACTCTCTCCTATATATCTGATCTTCCTTTTTGTAGCTACCAGCTCTCATCACTCACCTCCCAGCCCCACACAAGGTGTCCTTTTGATGGAGCTAGGTCTCCTAAGAGAGACTAGGAAGTGTAACTTCATAGTGAATGAAACTAGAATGGGGGTTATCCTGAGAATGGAGTAAAAAGACAATGTAGTTTCTGCCCCATAGACTGGGGGCCAGACACTGCTCTAGATGGTGGCGTAGAATTGTGAATGAGAGAAACAAAGTCTCTGGCCTAATGAAGCTGAAAGCCAAGTGAGGGAGCAGATTTTTTAAAAAAGGCAAATAAGTGAATAGAATTTCAAATAGTGATAAGAACAGGAAGAAAAATGAAATCGATTAAAATCCTGGAGATAGGTTACATTTGACAAGGTGTTTAGTGAAAGCCCTTGTAAGGAGACAATATTTGAGCAAAGATTTAAATGATGTGACATAGGAAGCTATATGAAAATCTGGGCAAGAATATTCTAGGTAAAAAGAACAAATTCAAAGGTGGTGACGTGGAGACAGTCTTGTTATGGTGGAGGAACAGTGAGGCCAATGTGGGCTGTGAAAGGAAAGCACAATAGAAGATGAGGACAGATAGGTAGACAGGGACTAGATCATGCAGGAGTTGGGTCATTATGGTGTTTCAGGAAGCTACGGGAAGGTTGTAAGCAGTGAAGTGACTTGAAGTAACTTATATTTTGTAAAGATTTCTCTGCAGAGAGTAGATCAAAGGGAGGTGAGGGGTGTGTTGGGCAAAAAGAGAAACAAGGATAAGTCAAAGCCTTGTATAGCTGTCCAAGGAAGGAGTGATGGAGGCTTGACCTGGAGTGGTGACAGAAGAAGTGGGAAAAGTGGCCCAATTCTGGGCATGCTGTTTAGGTAAAACGAATAGAAATAACTAGTGGATTAGATGTCAGAAATGAGGGGAAATAAGGATGATGTGCAGGGTTTTGACCTGAGCCAGTAGGTGGATGGTGGTGCCATCAGTAATGATGGGTAAAACCCAGAAAAGAATCAGATTCGTGTGGAGAGGGGAGAGAAGGTCAAGAATAGACATTCAAGTGAAGATTTAGGGTTGCCACAGAGAGAGCAGCTCAGGGGGAAGCTGATGGTATAAATTGGGGAGATAGCAGGATATATGTGTATATATGTATTTAAGGGGATTGGATGAGATTCCATATGGAGAGAGTATAGATAAGAATGAGAAACCCTGGAGTATTCCAATGTCTATAACTTAGGAAGAAGGAAAGGAAGCATTCATTAACTAATGTTTGAGAAAAGATGAAAACCAGGGAAATGTGATGTCCTGGTTACCAATGAATAAAGTGTTTCCAAAAGGATGCAGAGAGTACCTGTGTTGAATGCTTACTCGACTCAGAAGTCTAATAAGATGGCCATAAATACTTTGGGTACAGCAGGGGACTGCTGAAAACCTTAGGAAGAGCCATCTTGGTTTTTAGACTAGAGGACACACAGGATGGGAATGATCCAGGTGAGAGAGAGAAATTGATGCAGAAATAAAGGGGTAAAAGATACAGATGTAGTGAAAAGAAGGGCCATCTGTACCCCAATGTTCATAGCAGCAATGGCCATGGTCACCAAATGTGGAAAGAACCAAGATGCCCTTCACCAGACGAATGAATAAGGAAGATGTGGTCCATATACACTATGGAGTATTATGCCTCCATCAGTAAGGATGAATACCCCATTTTTGTAGCAACATGGATGGGACTAGAAGAGATTATGCTGAGTGAAATAAGTCAAGCAGAGAGAGTCAATTATCCTATGGTTTTACTTACTTGTGGAGCATAACAAATAACATGGAGGACATGGGGAGATGGAGAGGAGAACGGGGTTGAGGGAAATTGGAAGGGGAGGTGAACCATGAGAGACTATGGACTCTGAAAAACAACCTGAGGGTTTTGAAGGGGTGGGAGGTGGGAGGTTGGGGGAGCCAGGTGGTGGGTATTAAGGAGGGCACGGATTGCATAGAGCGCTGGGTGTGGTGCAAAAAACAATAAATACTGTTACGCTGAAAAGAAATTAAAAAAAAAAAAAGAAGTAAAGGGGTAATTGTAGGAGCAAGGTAAGTGAGAAGAGAAGAGGGAGAGGATGAAGGGCTAACCTTAGAAGGAGCAGTTTGGTGACACAGGAAGGGCAGAGTGGGACATTTAATGATGGGACGGGAGATGGTTCTGGTCAGGCTGCTCCCTTCTAATGGAAGGGTATGTGACAATCAAGCTAAGACTAAAGGCAGGGAGGGAAGGCTGGATGGAGGTCTGAAACAAAAGGATAAAATATGAAATCCTCATTTCTGAGATTGGAGAAGTAATTTTTGAGAGAAATGATCAGTAATTTTTGGGAGAAATAAAATCTGTGGTCATGAATTTAAAGCAGGACCTGTGGTATTATGTGTTTTTGCCCCAAACAGCCTTTGAAAACAATTTTGTTTTATAAACCAGGAGGGTAGAAGAAGTTCTGTTGGTGGGGATTACACACCTGAGGGGAGGGAAGGTTAGAACAATGGTAGGTGTTAGCCGAGGTAATTTTCAAGGGTCTGGGCCTCATGATGCCTCTGAAGTCACATCTGTGGGTGCCTTGTTCCTGATGCTTGGGATGGACATCCTAGCACTGGGTTCATCTTCCCAGGAAAACCCTGAAGCCCTAGTGGCTCCCTTTGGGCAGCAGCCTTTCATCCAGCTGGTACCTTCCTATTAAATGAAGAGTAAGATGAGTGAGACTTAGTTGACCCAACATAAACTTACCCCCATCACTTAGACTGGTAGCAGCCATTCACACAGCACTGAGCTAGCTAGCTGCTTCTCAAAATTTGTGCATTTTAACTCAGTCACTCCAACTCCCTGTGAGGTAGCTGTTATCCGTTCTCTGTTTTACAGTTGAGGACACTGAGGCAGGGATGTTGAGTGACATGCCCTAGTAAGGCTAGAATTTGGACGTGGACAATGTGATACCAGATTCTTGGGTCTCCATCACTAACCCCTACTGTCTCTCATAGTTCTTTACTGCTCTGCCTCTTCTACCTTGAAGATGGGTCATAGAAATCAATTTTGGTGGGGATTTTAAAACTCTGGCATGATTTACTCTTGAGTTTTACATGAATATTCCAATGGCCAAAGACAGGATAATAATGTATCCTTTTCTATGCCAAGTTATATCCTCTCTCCAAAAATTACAGTGTTCACAGTGGTATGTTTTTGTTAAGTTTACTTCCCTCCATCTTCACCATTAGTGTACCAAATCATGTTAAAATATTTATTATGAGCCCAGGTTTTAGATGTCACCCTGCAATCAGTTATGATTTCTGTTTGAATTTTCACTGCAGTTGCATTTTAGCTGAGCGTAAGAAGTGCATTTTCTGTTAATCTAATGCCATTATTTTTCTGCCACACCACAGGTGATCATTGCTCTTTCCGAAAAACACCGTGCACACATTCCCTACAGGAACTCCATGATGACCAGTGTCCTAAGGGACAGTTTGGGAGGGAACTGCATGACAACCATGATTGCAACACTCTCTTTAGAGAAAAGGAATATTGATGTATGTTGGTTCTTTCCAGAGATCTCAGTCTGAGTTTCAGTAGCCAGTGTCTGAGATGGCACTGAAGGTCCCGGGAGGGTTTCCATCTTTTCAGCCAGGTTGGGGTATGCTTTGAGATGTAAAACACAATGAGGGACCAAACCTCCAAATGAGGAAGTTTTGCTCTAGAACATCAGTTTAATTAAAATTTTATTTTGGCCTAATAAAATTGTGAAGCCTGCAGAGTTCACAGCTTTGGCTGGTTGGCCAGCATTATAATTACCCCCATTTGAGAATGGACTTCACACAGTCCAGGATGGTGGGAAGAAGGCTCAGATACAGATTTTGGGAAGCCTCCTGCTGGGTTAGTTATCTTGGCCAGAGGATATAAGAAAGGAGATCCATTAGCTGCTTTTCTGTTTAGCTCTTGATTACTAAGATATCCCTAGACCTGTCACTGAGTTCAGTGTACAGGATACTTTATCAAGGCCTGGCTACTGACTGACTTTCCTGGGTTGCTTTAGACTCAACTTCATGTTTTATGTATTGCAGTCCAATTCTTAGGATCCAGAATTTCTCTAGAAGAGGAAAATAAGAAGTGGCAGGACATCTTCCAAAACGAGGCCAACCCCTAAGTGCATTCTAAGATGTCTTGCAAAGCCTCTTTCTGGCCTGTTACAAATGTTTATTTTGTAGTCATTCAAGTTTGTGGGTTATAATAGTATCTGCCATAATTATGATTTCTATATGGGGCTCTGGTTTCATAGATCAGTAGTTGAAAAATAACATAAGTTGCCATGTAGGACCTCATGATCTCCCACCTGTTTACCATGGATCATTTTATTAGGCCAAAATAAAATTTTAATTAAACTGATGTTCTAGAGCAAAACTTCCTCATTTGGAGGTTTGGTCCCTCATTGTGTTTTATACACATCACTCTTTAGATGTGCTTCTTTCTTCTGTGAACAAAAATGAAGGGTTATCTTTCTAAGCCATAACATTTTAAGGAGTTATTTTGCTTTACAGGAGTCAATATCTACCTGCAGATTTGCACAACGAGTGGCACTCATAAAGAATGAAGCTGTTCTTAATGAAGAAATCGATCCCAGATTGGTAAGCAACTTTGAACTTACTAGGTTGGAAGAAAAATCAAAGTGGATTAAAGATTAGCAAAACTCAAGAGGCACATCCTTCATACCAGGCAGTGTTCTAAGTATTAGAAACCTATTAATTTATTGAATTCTCACAACAAGTTTTAGAGTAGATGTCATCCCCATCCCTGCTTTACAGATGACAAAACTGAGGCCCAGAAATATTAACTAACTTGCTGAGAGTCACAGCCCCCATAAGTGGCAGAGCCGGGATTTAGGTACAGACTGTCTGACCCAAGGACCTGGCAGCTGCAGTCCCCTCAGTCCGCTCCTGAGATAGTGCAGTGAGTCCTGAGGATGCATGGGACTTGATCAGGGCCAGTTCTATTTACATGCAGGTGGTAGCCTTTCAGAAAACTTCAGTTGAAGTTTCTAGAGATAATAATAAAAATAGACCATCTTCTATAAAAGCTAACAGAGGAAAACGAAGTTCTAATGGTTATTAAGTAAAACCGTATTTTGTACAACTTCCCTGCTGCTTATTTTAGAGATTAGAAAAAAATTAATCAGTGGGGTCCCTGAGTGGCTCTGTCTGTTAAGCATCCAACTCTTGATTTCAGCTCAGGTCATGATCTTAGGGTTGAGGGATTGAGTCCTATGTTGGGCTCCATGCTCAGTGGGGAGTATGCTTGAGATTCTCTGTCTCCCTCTCCCTCTGCCCCTCCTCCTGCTCCCTCACTTTCTATCCCTCTCAAAATAAATAAACAAGTCTTTAAAAAACTTAATCATTAGTTGGGTCCATGGAAAAATAGCTAAACTTCTAGTTCTCCAACAATGAATCCTGCTTTATCAGAGTGCTTATTTATTTATTTATTTATTCATTTGAGAGAGGTACAGAGATAGATATAGAGCACAAGCAGGGGGAGAGCCAGAGGAAGAGAGAGAAGCAGACTCCCCACTGAGCTGGGGGCCCGATGTGGGGCTCCATCCCAGGACCTGGGGATCACGACCTAAGCCAAAGGCAGATGCTTAACCATCTGAGTCACCCAGGCACTCCTATCAGAGTGCTTTTTTAAAGCAAAAATATTTGCAAGTTCCATGACTCAGATCCTCATTTTAAATGCAGATGTTTTTTCTCTGTTTTGTTAGTCTTCTCTAAATGAAATACAACATAAAATCAACTTATGCCAACATTGAAAATGTAGAAATAAAATATTTTAATTTTATACATTCCCAAATTAAGATTATATTACTTTCCAGATCACTCAGTTTTTAAAAATTTTCTCTAGAACATAAGCTGGTGTAGGCTTAGCAGTATGCATTTATAAAAAGGGTGTGAAATCTCACCAACAGTGCTTCATTTATAAATTCCTCAAATTCCAAAATAATAATAATAATAACCTTCTAAATTCACTGTTACCCATATTAATTATTTCCTTCTGATTGTTTGCCGTGTCTCCCTGAAATCATTGTGCTGAAGTATAGAGGCAAAGGAGGTTAAAAGGATAGTGGGGTTATTTGTTTTACCCGGCTTGTCTCCGGAGCTTGAGCTGCCCAGCTGGAAATCTCTTCTGGAGAAACCAAGTGGGTGATGCAGGGTCTCTTTCCAGCACAGACCCTGCTCAGACACCTGCAACACACAGTGCCCCCACTGGAAGAAGGAGTTGGAATTCAAAGGCTTGAGTCAAATGGAAGGAAACACATAGGATGAATTTTTCTGCCATCCCCACCTCCCCAGCAAACAGCCCTGTTGCATCACAGAACAACCCGAGAAAGACAGCCATGAGTCATTAGCCTGAAGACAAAAATTAGAGCGTAATTGAAGGAAAATAAACATATTAAATGCTGGAGGGTTTTTTTTTTCTTTAAATTAGGCTAGAGAGACTTTGAAGTTACTTGAGGAATGTGAAGAAAGGTGAGCATTGTCATGTGTTTGATGTATGACTGCAAAATATGTAAAGAAGAGAGAAATCTGAATCAAAGCTGACAGCTGTTAATTGAATAAATATTGAGGTCTTCCATGTTAATTTTAGCCATTCTGACTGGTGTAGGGTATCTCATTATGGTTTTTATTTGTATTTGCCTGGTGCCAAGTGACACTGAGTGTTTTTTCATAGGTCTGTTGGCCATTTCTATGTCTTCTTTGGAGAAATTATTTTTCCGGTCTTCTGCCCATTTCTTGATTGGATAATTTGTTTTCTGGGTGTTGAGTTTGATAAGTCCTTTATAGATATTGGATACCAGCCCTTTATCTAATATGTCATTTGCAAATATCTTCTCCCATTCTGTGGGTTGCCTCTTAGTTTTGTTGACTATTTCCTTTGCTGTGAAGAAGCTTTTTATCTCAATGAAGTCCCAATAGTTCATTTTTCCTTTTGTTTCCCTTGCCTTTGGAGATGTGTCTAGCAAGAAGTTGCTGCAACTAAGGTCAAAGAGTTTGCTGCCTATGTTCTCCTCTAGGATTTTGATGCATTTCTGCCTCACATTTAGGTCTTTCATCCATTTTGAGTTTATCTTTGTGTATGGTGTAAGAAAACGGTCCAGTTTCTTTTGTGAGGTGATGAGCTGATGAGCACTGGATGTTATATGCAACCGATAAATTATTGAACATTATATCTGAAACTAATGATGTACTATGTGTTGGCTTATTGAATCTAAATAAGAAATAAAGTAAGATTTGTTTTATATATATATATATATGTATATATATATATAGAGAGAGAGAGAGAGAGAGAGAGATCTTCTGGTGCAAAACAATCTATAATTGATAAGTGTTATCTCCCATTCTCTTTTATAATGGCTTCAAAAAACTGACATTACTATTCATGACTTTATGGACAGAGCTTTTCTGAAGCACAGGTGACAATTGCAAATTTGTCCTCAAAACCACCCAAAACACAATTTGGAGGGGATTCCCAATATATAGCTCTCAGAATCCAATGGCACACATGAAACCAGCCCTCTAAGATCAGGATCACCAGGATTTTGACTTGCTTTCTTTACAAATCTCAGTAAGACAAGGTGATAAAAGAATTATAAAGAGGCCAGAGTCTGTGGTGACTCAGCATGGGCCAAAATCTTCTATGGCTGGCTCTCATTCCAAAGTTTCTACAGCAATTTGATGGGAGGTATGATTGTAATAATCTCAAAATCATGAAAGTTGGCTTAGTTTTGAGATTTCTGCTCAGTGACAGAAGTTAATTTGGTTGTTATATTTGACTTTGAATGCCTTAGCAGACTAGAAAATATGACATCAATATTAATTTGGGGGTGAAGGGAAGGAGATACAAATGAATAACTCACATAGTTCCTGTCTGAGAATTTTCACTGTGCAGAGCTGGATGATTCTGACCATGTTTTTGAAAAGAAGCAAATAACCAAAACCCACCCTATCCTGTGCATTTAAATGAAATTCCAGGAGAACTGACATGTTCAAAATACTCAGTGTCCCATTCTTTGGAAATTCTGGTCCTGTCAATATGTCAGAGATAATAGGAACCCTACCTATATACAAAATTTAACAAGTACTTTTGAAATGTATGTCTGAGGTTGAATGAGTGAAGGGAATTCTCCAGGGCTCAGAAACCAAGCTGAGGCTGCAGTTGTCCTGGAGTAGAGGGATGAAGGGAATTGTAAGAAAGCCATCAAATATGGAGCCCTGGAACCTTGGAAGATGGGCAATGAACATATGTTCTCTGCTTCTCAATATGAAACCGGTGAAAGGGTGAACCAGAAAGGAAAAAATCTGCCAGTTGGCATAGGGAGATGCTAGGGATGCTTATCTGCCTTAGCCTGGGCTTCAGGTGGAGCAAAAGTTGGTTTCTCTGCAAGTTTTAAATCCTAAGCCTCTGCTTCCCATGACTTCAAAGTTCAAATTTACAAACTCCCTTGGTCTAATGGACCCCAAGCCAAGAAGTTAGAAAAATAAGCACTAAAATAAATTCAAAAGAGTAGAAAGACAGAAATTAAAAAGTGTAAAAATGAGCAAAAACAAAACCCAAAGCAAAGATACAGTAGAAAGGAGTAACCAAAACTGAAGTTGACTTTTAATCTATTAATAAAATGAACAAATCTCTGGAAAGATTAATGAAGAAAGGAATAAAGAAGGCAGAAATTGACCCAGTATTTGGAATGAAAAGAAGACTTAACCATAGGTACAACAGATAGCTTAAAATAATAGTAAGGTATTTTGAATGACTTTATTGGCAGTAAATTTAAAAGCAAAAATGGACAATTTCCTTTAAAAGCAACATTGAAGCTAATGCAAGAAGAATTTATTTTATTATTTTAATTTTTAAGAAGAATTTTTAAAAACATGAATATATCTATGACTATTAAATAGATTTAGTACTAACAGAGGTACCAAAGGGAGAGAAAGACAAAGAGAAAGAAAGAGGAAGGAAAGAATGGAGGAAAGTGGGGTAGGAGGGAAAGAAGACAGGAAGAAAGGAAGGATGGAGCAGACCCCATGTTGTTTTTAAGTTTATCAAATATTGAAGGAAGAATATAAGTTTAAATCAGTCTGCCAATTCTTCTTTTAGGAACTTTGCATTATGATTATTAATACGTGGTATCATGAGCTAGTTGGGTTTATTTGGGGAATTGAAAGATAATGTGTCATTAGAAAACATTTTAGTGTATATAACAAAAGAAAAAGAGCCATGGGAAAAATAAACACCAAATTTTAGGTAATGCTAACAAGAGATTTATTTAGAGAAAGCTATACAGAGGTTCAGGCTTCAAAAGCATCTGTAATGTTTTATTTCTTATGCTACATAGTAGGTATAATGGTGTTCACTTAAGCTAAGTAGTGGGTTTACAAGGTACCCTTTATATATCTTTTTGTATATCTGAAGTAGTTTATACTAAATAAGAAGTCACATGAATGAAGGTGATTCATAACAGTCACAGTTAAAAAGAGAAAAATTATATGCTTACATCACTAGATGCAGAAGAGATATTTTTAGCATTAAACATTCATCCATAGTTTGAAAAGACTCATCAAACTATAAATATCAGTGAACAGCCTTAAAGTGATTAAGGCTATCAACCAAAAACTACAGCAAACATTTTGAAGGTGAAATGTTAGAAGGAATAAGGTAAGAATGAACGTCTGAAGCATTATACTTGGAAGTTCTAGCTAGGAAAGAGACAATTAAAAAATAAAAGGTATGAGGATTTGAAAAGGAGGAAACATTTGTCATTACTTGCAAACAATTTGATTGCTTATATTGAACACCTAAAAATATTTAATGATAAACAGAACCAAACAATGTCCATATATAAAAATTAATTGCCTTCCTATAAATGAAAAGGTAACAATTAGAAAATACAATTTGACAAAAACTTCATTAATAGTAGCAACAAAACTCCATGGGATGTAAGCATGGTTCATTCACAAATCAACCAATGTGATAGAACAAATCAATAAGAGAAGAGCGAAGAACCACATGGTCCTCTCGATGCAGAAAAAGCATTTGACAAGATACAACATCCGTTCCTGATTAAAATGATTCAAACTATAGGGTTAGAGGGAACATTCTTCAACTTCATAAATCTATCTATGAAAAACCCACAGTGAATATCATCCTCAGTGGGGAAAAGCTGACAGCCTTCCCTTTAAGATCAGAAGCATGACAAGGATGCCCACTTTCGCCACCATTACTCAACATAGTACCAGAAGTCCTAGCAACAGCAATCAGACAACAAAAAGAAATAAAAGGTGTTCAGATTGGCAATGAAGAAGTCAAACTCTCTTTCCAGAGATGACATAATACTTTATATGGAAAACCCAAAAGACTCCACCCCCAAACTGCTAGAACTCATACAGCAATTCAACAATGTGGCAGGATACAAAATCAATGTACAGAAATCAGTTGCTTTCTTATACACTAACAATGAAAATAGAGAAAGGGAAATTAGAGAATCAGTTCCATTTACTATAGCACCAAGAACCATAAGATACCTGGGAATAGCCCTAACTAAAGACGTAAAGGATCTGTATTCGAAGAAGAAATTGAAGAAGACACAAAAAGATGGAAGACCATTCCATGCTCATGGATTGGAAGAATAAACATTGTTACAGTGTCTATACCACTTAGAGCAATCTATACTTTCAAAACCATCCCGATCTAAATTCCACTGGCATTTTTCAAAGTGCTGGAACAAACAATCCTAAAATTTGTATGAAACCAGAAGAGACCCCGAGTTCCTAGGGAAATGTTGAAAAAGATAAACAATCAGACAATCAGACAACAAAGAGAAATAAAACGTATCCAAATTGGCAATGAAGAAATCAAACTCTCTCTATTCACAGATGACATGATTCTTTATATGGAAAACCCAAAAGACTCCACCCCCAAACTACTAGAACTCATACAGCAATTCAGCAACGTGGCAGGATACAAAGTCAATGTGCAGAAATCAGTGGCTTTCTTATACACTAACAATAAAGATACAGAAAGGGAAATTAGAGAATCAGTTCTATTTACTATAGCACCAAGAACCATAAGATACCTAGGAATATACCTAGCCAAAGAGGTAAAGGATCTGTACTCAAGGAACCACAGAACACTCATGAAAGAAATTGAAGAAGACACAAAAAGATGGAAGACCATTCCATGCTCTTGGATCAGAAGAATAAACATTGTTAAAATGTCTATACTGCCTAGAGCAATCTATACTTTTAATGCCATTCCAATCAAAATTCCACCAGTATTCTTCAAAAAGCTGGAGCAAATAATCCTAAAATTTGTATGGAATCAGAAGAGACCCCGAATCGCGAAGGAAATGTTGAAAAACAAAAATAAAGCTGGGGGCATCACGTTACCTGATTTCAAGCTTTATTACAAAGCTGTGATCACCAAGACAGCGTGGTACTGGCATAAAAACAGACACATAGACCAGTGGAACAGAGTAGAGAGCCCAGATATGGACCCTCAACTCTATGGTCAATTAATCTTCGACAAAACAGGAAAAATACAGTGGAAAAAAGACAGTCTCTTCAATAAATGGTGTTGGGAAAACTGGGCAGCTATATGTAGAAGAATGAAACTCAGCCATTCTCTTACACCGTACACAAAGATAAACTCAAAATGGATAAAAGACCTCAATGTGAGACAGGAATCCATCAGAATCCTAGAGGAGAACATAGGCAATAATCTCTTCGATATCAGCCACAGCAACTTCTTTCAAGATATGTCTCCAAAGGTAAAGGAAACAAAAGCGAAAATAAACTTTTGGGACTTCATCAAAATCAAAAGCTTCTGCACAGCAAAGGAAACAGTCAAAAAAACAAAGAGGCAACCCATGGAATGGGAGAAGATATTTGCAAATGACAGTACAGACAAAAGGTTGATATCCAGGATCTATAAAGAACTCCTCAAACTCAACACACACAAAACAGACAAGCATATCAAAAAATGGGCAGAAGATATGAACAGACACTTCTCCAATCAAGACATACAAATGGCTATCAGACACATGAAAAAATGTTCATCATCACTAGCCCTCAGGGAGATTCAAATCAAAACCACATTGAGATATCACCTTACACCAGTTAGAATGGCCAAAATTAACAAGACAGGAAACAACATGTGCTGGAGGGGATGTGGAGAAAGGGGAACCCTCTTACACTGTTGGTGGGAGTGCAAGTTGGTGCAGCCTCTTTGGAAAACAGTGTGGAGGTTTCTCAAGAAATTAAAAATAGAACTTCCCTATGACCCTGCCATTGCCCACCTGGGTATTTACCCCAAACATACAGATGTAGTGAAAAGAAGGGCCATCTGTACCCCAATGGCCACGGTCGCCAAACTATGGAAAGAACCAAGATGCCCTTCAATGGACGAATGGATAAAGAAGATATGGCCCATATATACAATGGAGTATTATGTCTTCATCAGAAAGGATGAATATCCAACTTATATCAATATGGATGTGACTGGAAGAGATTATGCTGAGTGAAATATGTCAAGCAGAGAGAGTCAATTATCATATGGTTTCACTTACTTGTAGAGCATAAGGAATAACATGGAGGATATGGGAAGATGGAGAGGAAAAGTGAGTTGGGGGAAATTGGGGGGTGAAACAAACTATGAGAGACTGTGGAGTCTGAGAAACAAACTGAGGGCATCTATTGCCTGGAGCACTGGGTGTGGTGCATAAACAATGAATTTTGGAATATTGAATAGAAATAAAATGAAAAAAAAGCAACAAAAACTAACAATCTAGGGAAAAATCTGATTAAACATATTTTTATAGAGAACATGGTAAATCTTTATTGAAAGGAATCAGTGGAAATCATATTATGTTTGTGGATGAGATGATTCAATGTTATTAATTTGATAAGTCTTACCAAATGACTCTTTTTTTAAAAAGATTTTATTTATTTATTTGACTGCAAGAGAGCACAGACAGGGGGAGCAACAGGAAGAGAAAGAGGGGAAAACAGGCTCTCCACTGAGCAGAGTGCCCAATGTGGGGCTCTTTCCCAGGACCCAGATCATGACCTGAGCCAAAGGCTTTTAATCAATTGCCCTTTTAATCAAATTTATTTCTAGTTAAAAATTGAGGAGGACCTTTGGTGGAATTTTATAAGCTGTGTCTCAGACTTCTACAAGAGAACAAATGACCAAGAATAGCCATATCTATTTTGGAAAAGAATAAAATGGTGGGGGCTTATTCTATCTTGATGTCAAAATTTCATAAGCTATAATAATTAAAATAGCATAGTATTGCTGCATGTATAGTCAAGTACATAAATGTTTTTAACCAAGAGCTCAAGAAAAAGACACATTTATATGTAGAAACATGTTATATAACAAAATTATAATAGCAAATCTTACATGGTTAACCATATAAAAAGCGAAATTAGATACATACCTCATACTTTATACAAAAACAAAAGCCTAAATGTGAAAAGCAAAGATTTAAAACTTTTATAAGAACATACAGGAAAATATTCCTATGGTTTTAGGTAAAATGGATTTTAAAAGGCACAAAAATACAACTCATAATGGAAGAAGTCAATAATAAAATTATATTGAAATTTAAAATCTTTACTTAACAGAAAGAACACCACAAAAAGCAGAACACCTGGGTGGCTCAGTTGGTTAAGCGTGTACCTTTGGCTCAGGTCATGATCTCAGGGACCTGGGATAGAGCCCCACATCAGGTTCCCTGCTCAGTGGGGAGCCTGTTTCTCTGTCTTCCTCTGCCTGTCACTCCCCCTGTTTGTACTCTCAATCTCTCTATCTGACAAATAAATAAATAAAATCTTTGAAAAAATGAAAAACCTGGAATAGACTGGGGAAAAAACATGTACCTTGTGTAAAATTAACAAAGGATTCATATATAAAGAAGCCAGCAGACCAACAAGGAAGAGAAAAACAAGACAATTGAAACATGAGCAAGAATATAATAAATAAGTAATTTACAGAAAAGGAAACCCAAACAGCCAATATACGTGTGCAAAGATGATCAGCCTCCCTAATAATCAGAAAATGCAGATTAGAACTAAATGAGGTACAATTTTACACCTTCTGGACTGGCAAGATTAAAGTGTTTGTCAATACTACATACATAGTGAAGTAAATGTGGGGAAACAGGAACTTGTACACATTGCTTATGCAGAATGTAGGTTTATAAAATGGCTCTGAAGAGCAGTTTAACAATATATACTAAAGAGAAGATGCACATACTCTACAACCACACAATTTTATTTCTAAGCACCTCCCATAGAGAAACTCACATATGTGCCCAGAGATTTATAGTGTTAACAGCAACACTGTTTGTAATAGCAAGAGGAAGGAATCCTAAATGTCCATCGACAGGAGACATGGATAAATTGTGATATATTCCTTCACTGAAGTAGTATATTTCCATGCAAATTAATGAACTAGAGCCACATGAAGCAGGATACATAATCCCAAAAACCTAATGTGAGGAAGAAAAAAGCAAGTTACCATTCCACGCAGCATGGTAACATTTACATAGAGTTTAAAGCATGCAGAATGATACCGTATATTATTTATAGTTTAATCCATAAAGATGGAGTAAACATATGAAAACATGCAGGGAAATGCTCCCGATGAAATGCAGTACAGTGATCACCTCAAGAGACAGAAAAGAAATAGGAATGAGGGGCTCCAGTTACATAAGCACTGCCTTATTTGTTAAAATGAATTCTAGAATGATTTTGACAAAACATTAAGAATTAACGAAGGCTGGTGGTAGGTACGGGGTGGCTTTTGTATCATTCTCTGTACGTTTTCGCATCCTCTAAATTGCTCGTAATTTTCAAAGATGTTATGTTCTCTGTCACCAAGTTCCCTTTAATGAGGAGTTGACATTTATTCTCCCGCCTTGCCATTTGTAGATGATTATACGCCTACAAAAAGAAATCCAGGAACTGAAGGATGAACTGGCCGTGGTCACTGGGGAGCAGAGGACAGAGGCGCTCACAGACGCGGAGCTCCTTCAGTAAGCCTGCAGACTTGTTTTTGGGTCTTTAAGTGTGAAAGTTTGTGTTAACTTCTTTGTTGGCCCCA
The DNA here is from genome assembly GCF_022355385.1 of Mustela nigripes. Taxonomy (NCBI): domain Eukaryota; kingdom Metazoa; phylum Chordata; class Mammalia; order Carnivora; family Mustelidae; genus Mustela; species Mustela nigripes. Next base: position 63,842,428 of record NC_081561.1, read on the forward strand.
GTGTTACGAATTCACCTCAAAGCATTAAGGTCTCCTGGGAGAGTCTGAAATTGCATGTAGGCGCCAGTTAAGAGTGGCAGCTTTCCACGAAAAGCTGGCAAAGGCTGGCAATGTTTTTGCCGCCTCAGCTTTGAGGGAGTAAAGGACAGAGCCCATAAAGGATGGGAATAGCCTTCTCATGCCAACTGAAGAGAAGGGCTTGTATAATAGTCATGAAATTTTAAAACATACACACCAAACACTCCTAAGCTGTGGATCTCAGATCTAAAAGGAATTCAAGAAACATCCTTTGTATTAAAAAGCATCTTGCTGCAAACACCAATTTATCCCATGCCAATGTAGCTCTCTCCTTTAATAAATAGATGGCCCATATATTCAAGTTCAAACACTGGAAATGGGAATGAAAGCAGGGATTCAGGGCCTTTCATATCTGCAGCCATGTGGCATATTGGGGGCATGGTGTGGCTCTCGTTTTTTCTCTGATCATGAGCCACGCTGCTGGGTTTTCTTGTTTCTGTGCAACTCACAAAGCATTTATGGAGTGATAATAATGGGCTGGGCCTAAAAGCCAGTGATATTCTCAATTTCCAAATGAGAAATAGAGCTACACAAGATTTTTTCTAAGGGTTTGGTATCATTTCACCTAATCCTCTCCTAACAGAGAAAATGGTAAATAGTAGAGATGATGAAAGTGTTTTCTTTAAACTATTTCATGGCTGTGCCCCTTTAGGCCAGAGGTAGGCCTAAAGCTTGAGGAGCTCTAAGCAAGGTTTCTGCTATAATCAAAGATTTCACTCCTCTAGGATACCATTTTGTAATTCTAGAACACTGTGTTTAATAACAGGAGAGGCTCCTAAGACTTTCCTTGCAAATTCGCTTTATCGCATATATGCAATTCAAGTAAACTACTTGCCCAAAGTCACGTTTTGAAGAATTCCCTGTCACTCCTTGAAATAACTTGGGATAGCTTAGATATGGAGAAACTTCTCCAGGTTGAGTATTCCTTCACTCTGATGCTCCCTTCCCCTCAAAGAAAGGAATTATCAATTATCATCTTTGAAGATGTCTCCTCAGAACTGTGAGCTTCAAGTCAGGGTTCAGCCAGGAAAACAAAAGCATCCTAGGCCTCTCAGCAAAACTTAAACATAGGAGATGTTGTAAGGAGGTGGTATTATAGGAAATAACACAGCACCCCAGAGATCAGGAACAGCAGTGAGCCCTATACTCCTGGGACTGGGGAGAGGATGGTAGAAGCTTATGTCAGTAAGGTCTAAGACTAGAGCCGACCAGTGGAGCGAGCTCATGATGAGTGCTGGGGCCAGGGAAGAGCGACACGTGTTATCAGAGGCGTCATCCTGGCAGGGAGCCTGAGCTGCTCTCTCATATCACTTCCCATCATCCACCCGTCAGCCTATTGGCTGAACTGGCCCAGAAACCAGGTGTTAGGAGAGTCAGGGAAGGTAGTTTCCTGTGATGCAGGGTCAAAGAGGGGAAAAATAGAAGTTGGATCCAAGAGCAAAAGGGAAAATGGCCAACATGTCAAATAAATACCAGAGTTTTCTCCAATTCCAATATATCCTATCTGTTGTGCAGGAGGCTCCAGGTAAGGTTAAGATTATGCATGTGCTAGTTTCAAGATGTCCGGTCCCTCCACTGTGCCAAATCTGAAGAATTTTAGAACTGATACAAAGAGACATCTGAATCTCTAGCTATACCGAGGAATTATACATAAATCTCTCAAGGGACTAGGGGCTTCAAGGAATTCCTAGCAGATTGAAGGGTGGGGCCGACCCAGAGCCACCATGGAAAACCTACATCACTCTGCGTGCTGGCACCCTGGAGTGGGAGAAGTGTGGCAATAGCCTGGTACACTTGAGTTTGGTACAGCCCTAGTGGTGGGAGCAATTTGTCCTGTGGATCCCTGTACGTTCCTTCTTCCCTTCTCCATCCAGTGTTTACGTCAGAGTTTAGGATGGAGAAACAGGGAAAGGCTCCAGGTAGCTGATGATATCCAGAATAATTTGGGGGCCTAAAAAGCTCTGAAGTGAGCAGTTGTCCTCAGCTCTGCCTGTCCCCCGTTCCCACTGAAAGTGGCAAGGAGCACAAGCACCCACCGCTGCTTAGCCCCTCCTCCAGGACCAGCTGCCTTCGCAGAGAGTCTAGAAAAGATGAGCTCACAGTCGGAAACAACCAGAAATAGAAGGACTGCTGACTTGGAGAAAGACCAGAACAAGGAGTCTAGTCTAAGCTTGGAGGGCTTCAGAACCAAACATGATAGGAAGAGTGATTAATACCTTTGGAGATGTAAAAGAAGGCATTACATCCATGAAACAACAGGATCTTTATTTTTATAAAACAGACTCAAGAGGAAATCTGAAAAATGAAGAAATGTAATTGTTACCATTAAGAACTTAAAGGATGGCTCAGGGGCAGCATGAAAAAACAGAGGGACAAATTAGTCAGCTAGGACTACTTAGCAAGGCTAAGGAATTCTTCCATAATATAAGATGAAAGGGTAAAGAGAAAGTTGAAAAGAAAAGAATCTTGAAGAATAGCTCTAGCTTTACCAATATCTAACAAAGAGACGTTTTTTAAAGGAGAAATAGAGGTAACACAGAGGAGCCAATGGTTAAATAAATATTCTCTTAAGAATTTCTTAGAACTAAGAAAAAAAAAAAAGACTTAATAATGAAAAGGTTACCATGTACTAAGCTGTATAATAATGTAGAAAAATTTTAAGACCTCAAAGTATAGGAAAGAATCCTAAAAGTTATCAAAGAAGAAAAATATCATTTACAATGAAGAATCTGATTTAGAGCAAACTTCTCATCAGCCTCTCTGGGAGACAGGAACCTCTGGACCTCTGGTGCCAAAAAACAAAACAGGACTTTGAATGGAGATTTCTGTATCTACCCAAATTAGCATTCAAATGCAAATGCGAAACAATGCCTTTTTCAGACATACCAGCTTTGAGAAAGTTAACCACCCCAGTCCCTTTCTAGAAGAGATTACAACAGACTACATTTTCACAAAAAGAAAAATGCTACAAAGTATAAAAAACAATGAGCAGATGTTATTTCTTTACAATACTTAATATTGTATTATATTTACATTGTCTCTTTTACTGACTTGCCACTTCCCACATACACAGATGTTGTTGTTTAAAAATTATTGACAACAATCAAATTTGCCAGTCACAGAAGTTTGGGAGGGTAGACTGGAGAGAAATAAAAATGGGACAACTGTTTTAAAATATTGACAGACTCTTGGATGTAGTTGGTTTCCTTTGATCCACAGGTAGCAATACATATACACATGTCAATTGAACAGATTCTCTATATACAGTGTGTAGTGTTGTCTTTAGTTTTTCTGGGCAGTTGGTTCATTCATTCATTCAACATTTATTATTCATCTAGTGTTTATAAAACTCCACCCTAGGCCTTGAGAGATGAACACAAGATGAACAAAACCTAGAGCTGGCTCTCAAAGGGTTCACAATTTACTGGCACTGACAGACACAGCACAAGTAATCATGATGCAAAATGTAAGTGTTATGAGAACAGATAAATAAAACACGAGTTTGGGAAGATAGTACGGATTAATTTTGAGTTCAGGATCCTCATGTAAAATTAGTTTGTGTGCTTCCACCGTTCCCAGTGAAATGACTTCTCTGCTGACAAGCTAAGTATACCATATAGCATTACATCTTATTAATGACTTTTGATGAGCAGCGAGAGAGAACAAATGTGGCAAAAGGTTATACCTACTCTGCCAAAGCAAAGCACAGGGGTTCACAACCATCTGGTGCTCCACCTTGGGTGCTTGTTCATACTGATAGTAAAGATTTTTCAGATAATGTGGGGTGTTGTTATGGTTTTCATTCTATTGTTGTTACAGTTATGTTTTGCCAGAATCCACTGGATTGAATATTGGCACAACTTAAAATTCATCAGACTTTAGAGTTCTGTATCATCATAAAATCAAAGAGAGAAATTAAAATTTGCCTGACATGTGGCACTGCTATTTAATATCATTAGTCTGTGCTTCTTTGTCTTCTGGGGACGCTGGACATTAATTCAGGAGTATGAATTCGATCTAGCCTCTCATTGTGCCTGGACTCCATGGATGGTGAGGGTAGGAGGCGGATAGTGCTGTTGGAGAGAAGAGTCCCATGACTTGGCAGGACAGAATGGCAGAAATGTAGTGGCTTTGGTCTACTCTCTCTGTCCTGCTGTCCTGCTGTTCCCAGGCTTTATGCTGATCGCATGACATTCCTATCAGAGATTCTATGAAGGATATTAGAAAGCAGATATTTAATACATAACCTATTCTATATTCTATGTTATGTGCACTGAACACTTTGGAGATGTCTGTGAATATCTAGCCCTATCAGATTTTTTGAACTGTTTCCTAACATTCTGGCTCTTAATGTAAATATTTGTTGCATTGACTCGGATGCTTCAACTGAGGAGGCTTACAGATGTCAGCCTCCAGTTATTCTGATATTTTTAGTTTACATCTTTTTTTTTTTTTTTGGCCTGTGTAAATTTGAGAAGAGACAGCTGGATGAAGGCTGGATAGCCAAGTTAATGTTTATACAGAGCTTCTTGGGTGAAGATTTGATTCTGATTGATTATCTAAACACATACCTCTTTTTTTCTCTGGTTTAAAAAAATAATAATAAGCCTGTAGATCTCTGGTTAAGATGGAAGTATTATATCCTGGCCCAAGTCTAAATAGTAGAATATTTTCTGCATAGCAACATTTTACCTTTGAGATGGAATTGAACTGGATCTTATGGGCTCAACTCTGCCCAAAGTAAACTTCTGGATCCTTTTGTTGTTTTTTTTTTTCTGTTTTCCTGTCAGCCTTATTGAGACATAATTGACATATAACATTGTGTAAGTTTAAGGTGTACAGTGTGATGAATTAATATATGTATATATTGTGAAATGATTACCACAATATGGTTAGTTACACATCTATCACCTCATGTGTGTTTGTGTGTGTGTCTGTGTGTTAAGCACCTAAAGATCTACTCTCTTAGCAACTTTCAAGTACACAGTATAGTATTGTTAACTATAGTCACCATGCTATATACTAGATTCCAGAACTTACTCATCATATAACTTGAAGTTTTTGCCTTTTCGACCAACATCTCCCCCGTTTTCTCTTCCTCCCAGTTCCTGGCAAACACCAGTCTAGTCTCCATTTCTCTGGGTCCAGCTTTTTATTTTTCACACATACGTGACTTTATATAGTATTGGTCTTCCCCTGGCTTGTTTCTCTTAGTTATTTTTTGCAAGTCAGTCCTTCATCCTGAATTTATTGAGCACCTACTCGATGCTAATCATTTTAATAGGTACATTTGGCTTTTCAGGAATATAGGGCATGTAAAAAAATTCTAAGCAGTGACAGTTTTATCAGGGACATAGTGTATATAAACAAATGCACACAGTTACACACACACATGCACATATAAAACAGGGAATAAGATAGCATATTAGTGAAAAGAATAAATGGACACTAAGAACTGTAAAACCTTAATTATAGTTCTAATTCTACTTGTATTAGGTTTTTAATGACTCTCTAGATTTGGGTTTCCTTGTATATAAAGTAAGAGAAGTGGACTAAATGCTATCTGGGCCTCTTTCAGCTCCATGTTTTTAAATGTCATATCAACTTATTACACATGGTTTAATATGTTATTTATTCATTATCTATGATAATGAAAAGCTCAATCATGTAGGAATTCAGAAATGGGGAAGTCATTACAAGTATCACCACTGAGGAAGCTAAATAAGCCTTAAAGGACGTCAAGAGGAAGAAGGTACCTCACTAAGAGAAAGAGGAGAGACCACATAAAGGAAGGTGCTGAGAGGGAAAGAGCATAGTGTCTGTGAGTGCATGCATGTGCGTGTGCACGTGTGTGCATGTGTTGGGGGGCAGGGGACAGTGGCAAGAATCCAGAATGGAGGCTTGCGTGTAAGAGGCACTGCCTAATGAGGATCTGGATGAAACTGGCCTGGCAGGAGCCAAGGGTTCTCCTGGTAGAATTGAAGAATAGGGTTAGACACTTAAGCAGTAATCTCATGATGAGTTATGAACACCATGTGTAGAGGAGCTACTGCTTTATTTAATGGGGACTAGGAAACATTGTGCTTGGGAGTACTGCAATTCATTCATTTATATAATAATGTTTATTATGCTCTTCCTTTGTTCTAGGCACTGTTCTAAGTGCCAGAGATATAGAAATGAACAAAACAAAGTCCTTGCACTCATGGAGCTTACATTCTGGTGGGGAGAGAGATCATATACAAGATAAATAACTAAAATACAGAGCATTTCAGAGAGTAGAAAGTGCAAAAAGAAAAATAAAACAGGAGTTGCAATTTATAGGATAAAGATTTTTTTTTAATGGTTGCTTATAGCAACAAGTAGATGTGATAGCAACAAATAAAATGAGCAGAAGTGAGAAACCAGGATGATATTACCATTAGGTATAGAGTGATGAGGATTAAAAGGCTCCAGTAATGACAGTGAATACAGAGGACGAGACAAATGTGAGATACTTTATTGAGGAAAAATCAATAGCAGTGATGACTACCAATATAAAAGATAAAGAAGGAAGAATAGTAAAAGGTCAAGACTTTGGGTGAATTATCAAAGGTTAGAAAAAGAAGCTTGTTGAAGTGGCACCTGGGTGGTTCACTTGGTTAAGCGTCTGCCTTTGGCTCAGGTCATGATCCCAGTGTCCTGGGATCGAGCCCCACATCAGGCTCCCTGCTCAGCAGAGTCTGCTTCTCCCTCTCCCTCTACTGTTCCTTCCTGCTCATGCTTTCTCTCTCTCTATCAAATAAATAAATTTTTTTTAAAAAGCTGGTTAAGGATAAGAAATGTTCAGTTCCTGACATGATGAAGGAATATACAATATACAGAACTTTTAAAGTTCTGGAACTGTACAAGAAGGTTGAGGCTAAAGACTTAAATTTTGGAATGACTCATACTGAGTTGATTTAATGCTGAAGTCAAGTCCATAAGCCAGCTTAGAAATTCCCTGATCTGATTTGAAATGTGCAGTAATCAGGATCAACAAGACCATGTCTCGCTACATTCAAATTTACTGTAGGCAGCTTGCCAACTGAATTTACCTTTGTACTTGGCCACATCATATCCATTCCCTCCTTTATGTCGATGTACATATAATTAGATATTCCATTCTTGGTTATTTTCCAATGGGAAAAAATTCTCCTTTATGACTCATAGTGTTAATAATAAACAGTATAGGAAGATGAGACATTAAAAGGATAAAAAGGGAATATTATGAACAACATATAACAATATATTTACTAACATAAATCTGACGGATTTTGAAGGTGCAGACTACTAAGGAGAAATAGAGGAACTTAATAGTCCTATATCTACCTAAGAAAATGAATTTGTAATAAAAGCCTACCAACAAAGAAAACTGCAGGCCCAGACAGCATCACTGTAAATCCTGCCAAACATTTAGGGAATAAATAATACCAATTCTACACAAACTTTTTTTAGGAAACAGAGGAGGGAACAATTCCCAACTCATTTTATAGGCCAGTGTTGCCCTAATATCTTAAGTAGACAAATACATTCACGAAAAAAGAAAACCAGAAACCAACACCCCCTATGAGTAAAAATGTTAAAAAAATATTTGCAACTTGAGTATACCAAACATAAAAAAATTAATAAATCATAACCAGTGGGGATTATTTCAGGAATGCAAGACTGGTTTAACATTCAAAAATCAATCAATGAAATTCACCATGTCAACAAACTAACAACAACAACTAACAACAAATATTTTATCATCTCAGTAGATGCAGGCAAGCATTGTACAAACTTTGACATCCACTCATCCACCTAAAAAGTATATTTACAAAAAACAATAGAGCTAATTTAGCAATTGACAGTAAAAGAAAGAATTCTTTCCCCCTAAAATGGGAAATGAGGCAAGGATGTCTTTTCTCACCTCTTCAACATTATACTAAGAGATCTAGTCAGTGCAATACAGCAACAAAAATAAATAAAACACATAAAGGATTAGAAAGGAAATAATAGAAATATCTTTATTCACAGACAATATGTTTGTCTATGTAGAAAACTCAAAAAAAAAAAAAATCCAGAAAATAAAAAGGCAACTGGAACTAATAGATGAGGTTAGCAAGATTGTAAGATACAAGGTAAATATACAAACTCAATTATATTTCTATATACTAATAATGAACAACTGGAAATTTAAATAAATCCAGCATCATTTATAATATCATCAAAACCCAAAATACTTAGTGGTAAATCTAACAAAATATGTACAGGATTCATATGCTGAAAATGATAAAACATTGATGAAGAAATTAAAAAATGCTTAAGTAAAGGCAAAAATATACTAGGTACATGGATTGGGCTATTTAATGCTATAATGTCAGTTCTTCCAAAATTGATCTGGAGATTTAATGTAATCCCAACCCAAATTCCAGCACGCTTTTTGTTTGTGTATGGAAATTGGCAAGTTGCTTCTAAAATTCACAGAATTGCAAAGGACCTAGAATAGATAAAATGACTTTGTAGAAGAAAAACAATCCATAATTTACACTATATACAAACATTTGAAATGAATCATAGCTCTCAATATACAATGTAAAATATAAAACCTCTAAAAGAAAAGATAGAAAACCTTTGTGACCTTGAGTTGGGCAAAAACTGTATAGGACATAGGAAGCACAAACCATAAAAGAAAAAAAAAGATAAATTGGACTCCATCAAAATCTAAAAAAACCTACTCTTTGAAACCCACTTTAAAAAATTTTAAAAACACAGACTGGCAGAAAACATTTTCAGAACAGATGTCTGACAAAGGACCTGTATCCAAAATATAGTTTAAAAATGATCACAATTCAATAATAAAAAAACAAACAATAATATGTACAAAATATTTGAGCAGACGTATATCAAAGATAAATGGCAAAAAAGGATGTAAGGTCAACATAATTAGTCATTAGGGAAATCAAATTAAAACCTTAGTGTAATGATACTATACAATTTTTAGAATAGCTTTTTAAAACTAGCCATAGTCAACGCTGGTAAGGATGAGACCCTGAAACTTTCTTACTTTGCTGGTGGGGATGTTACAAGTGGGAGTCCCCGCTTTGGAAAAACAGTTTTGCAATTTCTGATAACATTAAATATTATACTTACCATAAACTTCAGCAATCCCATTACTAGGAATTTTTCTATGAGAAATGAAAGCATATGCCCACTCAAAGACTTCTACATGAATATTTACAGCAACTTTCCTCAAAATCTCCCAGAACTGGAACCATCCTAAATCAGTGAGTGGTTAAGCAAATGGCTGTACAGCCATATAGTTGAATCACACCCAGCAGTAAAAATGGAGTAAACTATTGATGCATTCAGCAACTTGGATGAATCTCAAAAGCATTATGCTAAGTAACAGAAGCCAGATACAGAAGGCTACATACCATATGATTCTATTTATGGGACATTCTGTAAAAGGCAAAAGTATAATAAGAGAAATCATATTAGTGGTGTCCAAGGTTGCTGGTGGGGGCCAGTAGGAACTGATTACAGAGGAGCAAGAGGGAATTGTTTAGGGTGATAGAAATATTCTATATCTTGATTTTAGTGGTGGTTACATAACTATACACACTTGTCAAAATGCATAGTCTACACATCTAGAAAAGGTGAATTAAAAATTTTACTACCTGTAAATTTAACCTCAACTAACCTGACCTTTAAAGACAACTTGAAAAATCTGTATGATAAAAGGTAATATAAAATTTTAAAACCAATCACTAAATACAGCAAAGCCAAGTAAAACAAAACCATACAGTGAGGAATTTTCCTTAGGTAAAACTGTGCTGTAGTTAGTTTAATAATAGAAACTTATCTTTGACTATAAGCCCCTCGTTTCACAGAGACATATCTTTTTACCATTAATTACTGCATGCCCAAATTGAGGAGGACTTCCTCAGTCTCCTGCTCTGCTACCAATCTGAGTATTTCCCCACCCCTCCTTCCTTCCTGTTGCAGTCATGTGTCCCCTCTCCTGCTTAGAGCTCCCCTCACCAAACGTGCTCTCAGTCCCAGTCCCTTCTGCCATCTCAGGAACATCCTTTAGCCTTCTTTTTAATCTTCAAGTTTTTCTTATATGTATATATGTATATGTGTATATGTATATGTATATGTGTGTGTGTGTGTGTGTGTGTGTGTGTGTGTGTGTGTGTGTCTCCTTTTCTTCTTGAAGCTCAACTACACCAAGAAGTTGCTTTCACTCACAGTGTCCATTCCCTTCCGTCATCCTCAACACCCTCCGATCTGGCTTTTACTGCCTCCCGCTGAAGAGCCATAACTCTTACAGTTACTGATGACCTACATGTGGACAAATGTAATGGGTCAATTTCAATCCTCATCTCTCTTGACCTGTTGGCAGCATTCACCATTATTAACAACCCTCTCACTGACACACTGTCTTCTTGGGACCTTCCCCTCCCCTGATGCTCTTTGGCTTCCCTGGCACATTCTCCTCCTTTCGTGTTGGCATTCCTTAAGGTACTATTGCAGGGCCTCCCCTTCTCTCTCTACTTTATATTTTTTCCTAGGTGATCTCATCAACAGCCACACAACCCTGGTGACTCTGATTTATTTTTCTAGCCCACATTTTTTCTCCTCTGAATGCCACACTTATCAATTGCATTGCCTACCTGCCAGCACACTCTGAACTCCACCTGCCCCCAACTGAACTCTGATCTTTCTCCAGACCTGATCTCTGCCGCTGTATCCCCATTAGTCATTGTCACAGCCAGCCCTATAATTTCCCCAGCCAGAAACGTGGAAATTACCTGTGACCGTACTTTTCTTCTCACCCCCATCCCTGGCAAATCCAACCCATTGGTAAGTCCTTTTGATTCTTCAAAGCGTGTCTTAAATCAGACAACTTCACACCCACTCAGCCACCATCTTTTCACTACTAAAATGCTGCCATAATAGGATTTCCTGAATCTACTTTGCTCCCTACTTTGCTTCTAATTCTTTTTTTTTTTTTTTTTTTTTTTGTGCAGCCAGAATATTCTCTCTCTCTCTTTTTTTTTTTAAGTCAAGTTCTTATCATTTGACTCTTTCTAAGACTCTTCAGTGAATTCTGACTTCCCACCGTTCTTGGGAAGAGACGAGATTTCTTTCTATGATCTGTAAGTGTCTGCCCCATCTGACCCTCTTCTGTGTTTTCAGTCACACTTCACATACATCTCCCCCTTGTCCCCGAGCTTCAACGGCACTAGCCTTTTGGTTCCTTAAATATTTCATTCCGTCTCTTACCCTGGGGCCTTTGCACATGGAATTGCCTCTGCCTTCTGATTGGGATGACCTGTGTGTACATGGGACACACACACATACATCTTGATTGGTTTGTTCTACTCCTCCTCCAAATCTCGGTTTAAATTCTCCCTCCTTGGTTGATCTGCAGCCCCAACTAAATCATGACAGGTTTTCACCTTTTCTGTACATTTCTGTCAGAATACTTATCTCTGGTTAGAATCATGTACCTGGGGTGTTGTTTGGTTGCTATCTGTTGTCCTCCACCACACTGAAAGTCATTTGAGGCTATGTCTGCTTACAGTGAAGATACACAGCACCTTAATTTGTATCATTTTGTGGCACATAATCAAAGAATATGCAGTGAATATTAATACAGCAAAGAATACACATAAGCTACATTATGCAGGAAAAAGCTTGAGAGGTATTTGACCCATTCATGAACACTTAATTGCACAATTTGAGAGATGGAGCTACTGAAATCCATCCATTCAAGCATGTATCACCCTGAGCAGATGAGGCCTTAGTTTGGTGTGCAGTTTACCAAATGGGAAGTGGTTCCTGCAGTGACAGGGTCACTCCTACTCCTCAGGAGTTCCCAGATTGCTCTTGCTGGGCTTATTGCTCCTGTTGGGAAATAATGCCATCCTTCCAGACTGAAACAGTTGGTTAAGCTGGCAGCTGTGCTGGAGTTGACCCTCAGATAGAGAGTAGGCCTTCACTTTCCATCCTTGGGGCTATCTATACTCTGTGTTGGGGCTCATTTGGAGATTGTTATCTGATGGGATTTTTTTGTTTATTCTTTGTCAAGTTAAATAATTTAAGACTAAATATAGTTTAAAATCAAGCACATTGTATTATCAGAAGCACAGACACAGAATTTGTTTCAAAAGAATGGATCTGTACTAATAAAAGCTTCCTTGATGCCCAGACTTCTACTTGGACATATAAATGAATATACGTGAAGGAAGAGTTCTAAATCTTCATTTTCCCATCAAATAAATCTCACTTTGAAGTAATTTATACTTTCATTCATTCTTTCTAGTGAAGAAACCCTCACTGGGTACCAACGATCCCATGTCATGGGACCTGTTAGGACCTCAGAGCCAGGGGCAGATGACCAGACGTACATGCTTCCTGGTGATGCTGAGCTGCTGTCAGAGACGCTTGGGTCCAAGATGGGGAGGGGAGTTTTTGTAAGGGGCAGGGGAACAGAAGAAAGACTTTATAGAGGAAGTGACACACAGAAAACCCATCAGTGCTTTCAGCCTCTTGCAGTAAGCATTTCAAGGTGACTTCAGGAGAAGTCATTTCCACCACAGTTAACTTGAAGTTAAGATTTTTTTTTATTTGACTAGTCTAATAAAAGTTTAATTGGGTTCAGTTCCTCAATTTGTTTGAACTGGATTAAAACCATAAAATAGATTTCAACTCCAGATATAGTGGCTCTCCTGAACCTAAAATTTGATAACTTGTTCCCCAAGGTATGGGACAAAGTGATTAAAATCAAGACCATCCCATAGAATTTGAGATATACCATCACCATGATTGTAAGTCTTGTACTGTACCCTCAGACTATTAGAGAAATGAGATGAAGCAGACAAAAAAATAAATAAATCCCCACAATATTGGAGTTAATATAGTTCTAGTGAGAATTAGATACCAAACCAGTCTTTTGGGGGAGAATCTCTTGTCAGTACTTAACTCTGGATACTTTATCCTTTTTATATTCAGTTTATTGTCACTGGCCTCCAGAGTGGTTTTATTTGTCAAGGTGTTATTAAAAATATGCTTCAAAATCATAACTTATGCTGTGTAAGTCCTATGACATGACGAGCTATCCTGATTGGTCTGTGGAAGAGTCTTCACTGTGGAGGCAGGGAGGAATGGATTTCAGGAAACCATGCTCCCCAAGGATGGAAGAGAGAGAGAGAAGGTTGTGGGGAGAGAGAAACAATGGGGGAGAGAAAGAGAGAAGCCCAGGCAGGAGTCTGAACAATCTCTTGAAAATTGTTTGAAACATGACTGAACTTTTTCCTGCACCAGATTGCCCATCAGAAAATGAAAAGTCTCAAGAAAGTTTGTGCCTAATTTCTTATCATTATGGATGAAATTATCCTGTTGACAGCGATATGGATTATCTCTGATTCTCCAGAATCTAGTCCCAGGACCTGCTGGGGCTGCCTGTGGTCTGGCCCCTGGCAACTGCTGGGACCTGTTCCCACCTCCATCCTCTCTCCCCCTGGCCTCCTCATCAGGAAATGCTCCTGAAATGCTCCTCCCTCACTTCATTACTCAAGTGTCACAGTATCAGGAAGACTTCCTTCCCAGGCCACCTTATCTAAAACACACCTTCCCATTACTCTTTATCCCCTGTATATGGAGTTATTTTTCTTTGTAGCAGCAACAGGATTTTTAATGTTTCATTGTCCATTGTCTGTCTCTGCCTCTCTGCCTACTTTGTGAGACCTTGGTCTTCGTCTGTGTTGTTTGCCATTATGTCCCTGTCACCTAAAACAGTACCAGGCCCATGAAGATAATGTGGTGAATGAACTGGTCAACACTCTGTGGGGGGTCTGAGTTCCATCTCTGGCTTTTTTTTTTTTTTTTAAGATTTTATGTATTTATTTATTTATTTAGAGAGAGCATGAGCAGATCTCTGGAGACTCCAGGCTGAGCAAAGAGCCCAATGCGGTGCTTGTTCCCATGACCCAGAGATCATGACCTGAGCCAAAATCACACTCAACTGATTGAGCCACGCAGTGCCAACTGACACCCACCCCTTCCCTGGCTTTTTACCTCTCCAGGGCCCCACTCAGAGCAGCCCCTACATGTTGTGTGTGAGCAGGGCCCCTCAGAACTAGTCTCTGTGGATAGAAAGCCCTTCCTGACATTCATATTCAACTTCACTGGTTTGGGATCCACGGTCTGCTAGGTCTTTGAAGGATTTATCAGTGTGAATGATGAGGAATTATTTGCAATATTCAGAATTTGGCCCACAACTATTTTTTGAACTTTGTCCAGAGTTACCGAGATCAGGCAGAGAAAATTTATTGGAAGGAACTGAGTCAAGAGACTCGAATTCTAATTGTGACCTGTCTTCTAGCCTGCTGAGATGCGTTACTTAAAATGTTCACTCCACCTCAATTTTCTAATTTTAGGTGTGTGACCTTGGGCAAATTATATCATCTCTGTGTGTCCCAGGTATTAATCTGTTGTAACAGAGGAATAATGGTATCTAACCACAGTGCTGTTCTGAGGGTTGATAAATAAACCCGTGTTATGCATTGAACACAATTATTATTATTATTATTATTATTATTATTTCCCTATGATTCTTTGATATAATTTTTACTGGTGCTGAAGAATCTACTTATATTTTGTCAGGCTTCTTTACTTAGAAATGAAGAAGCAAACCACATTTTAGTATCTCTCTTTAGAATCTATATGCAGTCACACATTCATACACAAAGGAGTCCCAGAAGGAAACACCACAAAAATGTTATTTGAATTACCAGGTTTTTGCTTTTGCTTTCTAGTTCTTTTTACTTGACTCTATTTCCTAAAATTTCTGTGGAAAATTAAAGTTTACTTTTAAAAGAACAAATGTCTCCTGTCTATTTTACAGCTCCAAGTGGCAAAATAAGGTCATTTCACCTAATTAATGAACAGCAGAAAAAAATGTCCTTCTTTGTTAACTCTACTTTTACACTAAATTTCACAGCTGAATTAAAAGCAAATGTTCTCTCTTGGCATATTGCAAATTATTGCACAACCCACATACTTGGTCCTGAGATCTAAATTACATCTGCTTCTGGAATTTTAACTTTAGTTTTATAGTTAATATTCATATTATTTTTTGTATATTTGGGCTATAATATTGTGTATTATTAATCAGTCACTTCAGAGTGCTGCTTTTCTTAGACAGTTGATCTAAGACTGTATATCTAAATGGCTAAATAAAACAAAACCTATAAATTACCAGAATGGAATGTTCATAAAATGCTTCCAAATTGGACTTGCTTGCTTTGCATCTTCCTGTCCACTTCCTTAACCATAACAGTGCTCTACATACTCCAAAAGTGAGAACAATTTGTTGAAACTTTCCAGATAATTTGGAAAATTAAAGATAAAGTAGCAGCCTGAATCATAAAGAGAACCGATGCCTAAAGTTTTTATTTGTATTTAAAGTAACATTATAAATTAGAATAAAGTCTTTGTAAATGTATGTATGTAATTTTACACTATGTATACACTTATGTGTATAAGTATATAAGGGACGTGTACTTAACAGAAATTCTGAAAAACAGAGACAGACAAATAAAAAAGCCATCTGTATATGCACAGGCCCATATCTGAGTGCATGAGCATCATGCCAGAGGGAAAAGCAAATGCTTTTCTCTTGAATGTTTTTGGTGAAGGCTTTTCCCCCAGGTGACTTTGCCAGCCACTTGTAGATGTTTTATCCAATATTAAGGCATATCCTGCAAGCCCCTGTTCTCTCTCCCCCATCCCTTTTCTTCAGGATCCCCACTAGCTGGAATTCCCCACATCTCTCTGTGGAAGTTAAATGTGAATAGTTTAATTTATTTTAATAACTTCATACTTCTTTCAGGTACTTCCCAGTTGTTTTTATTTTTGAGTCCCCTATTCTTTCTTTCCAATGCCGGAATTGTCAACAAAGCCTTCTGTTTCCCATTTTCTGAATTTAGCATTTCAACATCTGTATAATAGCTCTACTAAAAATACTCAAACATACAATTGTTAGTGAACATCCTAAAATCTTATAAATGGGCAAGATAGATTGAGTTGAGATTTTGTAGCTGTCATTACTGAGAAAAATTTTGTTTGATTACTTGTTTTTTGGGGGGCAAAGGGAGGCTAACTTGTCTTATGACCTTAAGAACCTAACCTTTGGGTATGTCTTGTAATATAGCTCATTTGCTTACAAATCTGTGGACTCCTGAGAGTTCCAAGAGAACAGTTGGTCTTGGCTTTTTTGAGGCTAGGGAGAGGACATGTAAAGATTTCTCCTTTTATTCTAATCCTTGGCCCTGCTTCAGCTGAAAATTGGTGATTCAGTTCTATCTGGGACTTAATTGTCAATCCCTGAGTATTATTAAGCACATCACAGCACTAGGCTAGAAACTGCAAAGACGTAGAAGCATAAAGCACGGTGCCTGGCCAGAGGGAACTATGTGAGGACATGTGACATCTGCTTTTGAAAAAACAACAACAACAAAAAAACAAATTAAAGATTAAAACATATAAATGGTTATGTACAGAATAAGCAATAACAACCAGGAGCATAAAGGACTTAATGAAAAGAAAGATTAATTAATTACCCAAATAACTGTCTGTATAGATCCAGCTTTCTTAATAAAATGTAAAAGTGGCCTGCCTGAGGAATTGTCCAAACTCAATATGAAGGAAAACTCTTAAGGACTCTCAGAACTGCTACCAAGTTGCGTGGAATCTGGAATTAGACAACTGGCTTTTATTTTTCAGCTTCTCTATACAGTATGGACACCCATGCTTCTTCTCTGTGTCCAGGATGGATAGCCATGCCCCCTGCCATTCAGATAAAGATCTGAGAACTTGTGAGAAAATCCAACAACTTTTTTATACATTAATGAACCCCAGCACAGGACATCCCAGTGCCAGTAAAGTTAAGAATGCTCCCAAATGGAACAGGGGTAATTTGTGTCATTCACTGGACTATGAAATGGTGACTATTTTGTATTCAGCTGAACATTGGTATAAATCCTACTTCTTTTTTAATTCTATACCTATTGATAATGGTAGTTTGACAGACCCTTTTAGTTTGGCACAATATCATGGAGAATTGTCTCCAAATAACATAAATCTGAGTTCATGGTATACCTCCAACTCCCAACAGAGGCACACCAAAATAAAATGTAAGATGCCTCATGCAAGTATTCTGTTTCTACCTCCAAATGATGATAGGCTTTCTTATAGAAACCCTGCTTTATAGTCTGCCTTTACATCCTTATCAGTGAAGGACAAACATCCCCCAAGACCATACAAGGACAGGCTCTTAGCCTACCCTGATTGGCCTAGCAGACAACCTGTCCAAATTCTAGAAGACCTAACTCTAAGGAGCTAAGCTCAGTCATGACTCAAGACTGGGTGTTTTTGTACTTTATTCCTCTGAGTACAACATACCTTGTTTATTGTACTTTGCTTTATGGCACTGCACTTTGCAGATGTTGCATTTTTTACAGATTGAAGATTCATCACATGCTACATCAAGCAAGTCTACTGGCACCATTTTTCCAACAGTATTTGCTCCCTTCATATCTCTGTATCACATTTTAGTAATTCTTACAATATTTCAAATGTTTTCCTTATTATTTAATTTGTTATGGTGCCCTGTGGTTAGTGTTCTTTGGTATTACTATTGTAATTGTTTGGGCACACCACAAATCATACCCATGTCAGATGGCAAACTTAAATCGACAAATGTGGTATGTGTTCTGAGTGCTCTACCAACCAGCTGGAATACCCATCTCTTTTCCTCCCCTTGGAATTCCCTATTCCTGGAGACACAACAATATTGAAACTAGACCAGTTAATACCCCAACAGTAGCTTCTAAGTATTCAAGTGAAAGGAAGAGTCACATGTCTCTCACTTAAAATGAAAGGCTAGAAATGATTAAGCTTAATGAGGAAGACATACCAAAAGCCTAAACAGGCCAAAAACTAGGTCTCTTACACCAAACAGTTAGCCAAGTTGTGAATGTGAATGGAAAGTTCTTGAAAGAAATTAAAAGTGCTACTCCAGTGAACACACAAATGATTACTGATATGGAGAAGATTTTAGTTCTCTGGGTAGAGATTAAACTCGCCACAGCATTCCTTTCAGACAAAGCCTAATCCAGAGCAAGACCCTAATTCCAGTTCTATGAAGGCTGAGAGAGGTGGGGAAGATACAGGAGCATGGTTTGAAAGCGTGAGGTTGGCTCATGAGGGTTAATGAAAGAAGCTGCCTCCATAACACAAGTGCAAGGGAAGCAGCAGGTGCTGGGGTAGAAGCTGCAGTGAGTTCTCCAGAAGATCTACCTATGCTAATTGTTGAAAGTGGTTACACTAAACAACAGATTGGAAGAAGATGCCATCTAGGACTTTTATAGCTAGAGAGGAGAAGTTAGTGCCTGGCTTCAAAGCTTCTAACGACAGTCTGACTCTCCCATTAGAGGCTAATACAGCTGATGACTTTCATTTGAAGCCAATTCTCACTTACCATTCTGAAAATCCTAAGGCCCCTAAGAATTATGTTGATTATGCTAAATCCACTCTCCCTGTGCTCTGTAAATGGAACAAACCCTGGATGACAGCACATCTTTTTACTGAATATTTTAAGCTTTAGCTAAGATCTACTACTCAAAAGAAGTGATTCCTTTCAAAATATTACTGCTCATTGACAATGCACCTGGTCACTCAGGAGCTCTGATGGAGACGTTTAATGAGATTAATGTTGTTTTCATGCCAGCTAATACAACATCCATTCTGCAGCCCACAGATCATAGAGCCATTTTTACTTTCAAGACTTATTCTTTAAGAAATACACTTCATAAGGCTATAGCTGCTATGGATAGTGATTTCTATGATAGATCTTGGCAAAGTCAAATGAAAACCTTCTGAAAAGGACTCACCATTCTAGATACCATTAAGAAACATTTGTGATTCCTGGGAAGAGGTCAAAATATCAACACGAATAGGAGTTTGGAAAAAGTTGATTCTAACCTTCATGGAGGACTTTGAGGAATTCAAGATTTCAGAGGAGGAAGCAACTGAAGGTGGGGGGTAAATACCAAGAGAACTAGAATCAGAAGTGGAGCCTGAAGATGAGACTGAGTTGCTACAATCTCACGATGAAACTTGAACTGATGAGGAGTTGCTTCTTAAGGATGAGAAAAGAAAGTGGTTTCTTGAGATCTGTCCCTGGTGAAGATGCTGTGAAGATTATTAAAATGACACCAAAAGGATTTAGAATCTTCCATAAGCATAGTTGATAAAGTAGTGGCAGAGTTTGAGAGAATTGGCTCCAATTTTGAAAGACATTCTACTGTGGGTAAAATGCTATCAAACAGCATCTCATGCTACACAGAAATTTTTCATGAAAGGAAAGGTCAATCAATGTGGCAAACTTCATTATTGTTTGATTTTAAGAAGTTGGCACAGCCACTCCAGTCTTCAGTACCCATGACCCTGCTCAGTCAGCACCATCAACATTAGAAAATACTCTCCACCAGCAAAAATATTGTAACTCACTGAGATCTCAGATGACTAACACTTTTAAGCTATCAGTATTTTTTTATTAATTTTTTATTTTTTATAAACATATATTTTTATCCCCAGGGGTACAGGTCTGTGAATCACCAGGTTTACACACTTCACAGCACTCACCAAAGCACATACCCTCCCCAATGTCCATAATCCCACCCCCTTCTCCCAACCCCCCCCCCCCCAGCAGCCCTCAGTTTGTTTTGTGAGATTAAGAGTCACTTATGGTTTGTCTCCCTCCCATCAGTATTTAAATTAAGGTATTTACATTGCCTTTTTAGACATAATGGCATTTCACACTTAAAACACTACAATATAGTGTGAACATAACTCATATACATGGGGAAACCAAAAAAATTCATTTGACTCGTATTCATTCATTTGACTGTATTCCTCATTCTCACTCCCATCCTCCCAGCCTAATTTCCTTATGGTTCTCTCTGTGTCTATCATGAACTGATCATACGGATGACCATAACCTCAGACTCCAGAACTTGTCACTATTAATGTCAAGATAGCTACTGCCGAGTGTATAATTTCTTCAGTTTCCTGGAGGAATAAGATTTCCCCTTCTCATTCATAAACCCACCTTCTACTATCACTGCTTTCCCACTGCTTTGCTCATCCAGGTACTTTCCAGATACGTCATCTAGCATGTGCTGTGCAGAGTTCAGTACTGTATATTTACTTCGCTATAGAATCTGAAACTCTAATTGAAAATTACAGCCACGTTCCCCTTTTTTGTGCATCTCACTTTTTCTCATGTTCCCTGTTTAATAGCCATAACTCTTCCTATAAATGTGGATGAAGAAAGCAACCATCAGGAGACCGAGACATTGCTAGTTATCATAGAAAAGCAGATTAAAATGAGATGCAATTTTTTGCCAATCTTATTGGTATGATATCCCATGTCAGGGAGGGTATGGATGAGCTTCTACACCGGAGGTAGAGTGGACAGGGCCAAAGGTGGGTGGTCCAAAGGACTGGGCCTGGGGTAAATCCCATGTAACATTTTTATCTTGTGCCCTCTTCCTGGACCGCCCTAAAAAGCATTTCTCCAAACTTTTACAGTGAGTATACTTTTTGGCTCAGTAATTTAATTTCTAGAAATTTGTCCTTAAATGTACAAAGATGTATGTATGAAGTTGTTTTTTACACCATTTATAATAGGGAATTGGGTTTTGATACATTCATTTAATTGACAATAATGCAGTAATTTTCTTTTCTTTCTTTTTTTTTTTTGTTTTGTTCTGTTTTGTTTTAAAGATTTTTACTTATTTATTTATTTGACAGAGAGATCACAAGTAGGCAGAGAGGCAGGAGAGAGAGAGCAGGCTCCTTGCTGAGCAGAGAGCCCGATGCGGGGCTCCATCCCAAGACCCTGAGATCATGACCTGAGCCAAAGGCAGAGTCTTAACCCACTGAGCCACCAAGGCATCCCTGGATTTTGTTTAAGCTTTGCTTTTAGTGATGGACAGTAAAAAACAAAGTATTTTCAGTTATTATTTTTATTAGTTATCTCAGATATAAAAATATGATTATACAACTTGTCAAAAAAAAACCTATTGACTTCAAATCACCATTTTATTCTATTAATATCAGCTGTATACAGAATCAGCTGTGCTCATCTCTATGAGTGGATCTCAATTCAACTTCTCTGGAGAAAAATATACTCTCCATGAGAGTGTGAACTGTGCACATTCATGCTGCTTACTTAACCATAAGTTTCTTAGGGGCAGGCATATTCAATGTATGCAATGTTTGGCATACGTTTGTTATGTTGTCAATAGTAAAAAAAAAAAAAAAAAAAAAAGTTCATTCTTTTACTTCATGAATAAATGCCTATCACAGTATTACAGAGAGGAAAATGCCTTTAAGGGGAATACAATTCATATTTTCAATGTCAGTGAAGATCTGTGTAAATACTGACCTGGGAACACTTCCCAACTATGTGTTCTGTTACTTTGTAACCAAAAAAATGCATTTTTATGTATACACTTACACAGACACGCACACACACACACACACACATATACACACTTATAAACTAGTCTAGAATTGTAAACACCAGAATTTCACCATCTTATCTCTGGGTTCTTAAATTAGAGTACTCTTTTTCATTCTGCATACTTTTTGCATTGGGCATGTATCATTTTTTGATCAGATGAAATAACAGTATTTAAATCCTGTTAAAGATATAAAAGTGAAATATTCTCTAGCTCATAACATTTTCCATAAGTTATAATCAAATCACTCAGCAAGCATGCAGTAATAATTATTATAAAAATAAATATCATGTATTGAGCATTTGCTGATAGGCATTTCATTAATTTTTTGTATGCATAATCAGATAAAAACTCCACAATAACTCCATGAGGCAGATAATATGAGGCTAGCAAGATGAGATACAGAATCAGAATGTGAATCCTATTTTGTCTGTCTCCGAAGCTGCTCTTTTGTGGCCCTCGAGCCACAAAGATGTAAGGTGTTGTGATGACTTGCACCTGAATCCTGTTTCTAAGAGGATTACAAGGCAAAATGCATGCCCTGTTCTAGAACTGGCAGGATTTCTCTGTATTGCTCACTGTCGGAAACTAAGGGCTGTCTAGAGTTCTGGGTTGACTTCACTGTTGTTCATTCACTCTGTCATATAGAAATGGTCTTGTCTAGACTGTCCAATAAGAGACAAGGAAAGGATCTATATGTTTTCCCTCGTGAGGAAATGTATCCCCCTTTCTGTCCTAGGGGATTGGCTTCTGAACTAAGATGGAGAACAGGGCCATAAAGTAAATATCCGCCCACTGCTGTTGGCTCATTTTTGGTGTGTTAGAAGTGTATTAACTAGTGCTTGTTTTAATATGAGACAGTTTATGTAGAAGTAACCACAGCTGATAAAACTCAAGAGTTCATGCCAATAATGAAATTCCTCATAGTTCAAGTAATCATGGGGCCACTAACCTATGAGGTAGTTGCTAAGAAACACAGGGACAGATTCTAATTATTCTTATTAGCCACCATTTGGGTCAAATGACTAACTTTTCCAAAGTTCATTCCTTCGTTCTTCTTTGTTATCAGCCAAAGGGGAATAGCGGAAATGTATGGGATTTTTTGTTTGTTTCGGTCAGTATCACTGATTTCACAGAAACATGTTCTCAGAAGACTTCTGTTGACTGTGTCACACAACTAGAAGTTCAGATGGCTGGGGAGAAACCCTGGGATCTCCTCATGCCTAACCTCATAAATGCAGGATGTAGTTTTTTGGGACTCCCTGGGTGACCCTGTCCTGCCCATGACTTCCCCAGGGACCCCTCCAGGTGCTGAGTAGAATCTTCTTCCTTGTATGAGCTAAGCTTTGAACCAAAGCATTGTTGTTTCCTCACTGAGTTAGGAAACAACAGGTTACACATACTTGTCTCTAAAAGATTTGAGTTTGATATTCATGTTTGTTCTGGTTGTTCTTTTCTTGAAAAACACTTTATGACTTTCATAAATATTCTTTGCCGATAATATATAGGTTTGTAATAACTTATGTGGGTTGGGTTTAGCTGTTGATCCTCTCCTAAGGTAGGATTTCTTCTGATTCTAGCTTAGGTACCCTTCTCTCATGGTTCCGGTTCTTTTTTTTAAAAGATTTTGTTTGTTTGTTTGTTTGTTTTGTTTATGGGGGTTGGGCAGTGGGAGAGAGAGAGAGAGAGAATCTCAAGCAGACTCTGCACTGAGTGTGGAGCTGGACACAGGGCTTGATCCCAGGACCCTGAGATCATGATCTGAGCTGAAATCAAGAATCAGATACCCAACCAACTGAACCACCCAGGCACCCCTCTCCTGGGTCTGGTTCTATCTGTCTAGTTTGAATGTTAACCCATGCTTTTGTTGTTAAGGCAACTTATCTGCTCAGTCCATAAGTGCATTTTTTTTTTAAGATTTTATTCATTTATT
This sequence comes from Mustela nigripes, assembly GCF_022355385.1. Classification (NCBI taxonomy): domain Eukaryota; kingdom Metazoa; phylum Chordata; class Mammalia; order Carnivora; family Mustelidae; genus Mustela; species Mustela nigripes. The sequence continues at coordinate 63,866,038 of NC_081561.1, forward strand.
TGACAGAGAGAGATCACAAGTAGGCAGAGAGGCAGGCAGAGAGAGAGAGAGGAGGAGGCAGGCTCCCTGCTGAGCAGAGAGCCCGATGTGGGACTTGATCCCAGGACCCTGAGACCATGACCTGAGCCAAAGGCAGCGGCTTAACCCACTGAGCCACCCAGCCCCCCATAAGTGCATTTTTAAATCCAGACTTTCTACCACAATTACACTAGCTCAGCAGTGTGTGCAATGGAAGTTTCCTTGCTTTAGCTATTTTTATTTCTGTTTGCTACAGCTCGGCTCTGTACAAAGGCAGGACATCTTAAAGAGTCTGACTTGAATCAGAAAATGCCCAGCAAACAACTTCTGCCTCTGAAAAGGCTGCAGCATCTGAGGCACAAAAAAAAGACTGTGTCCTCAGCCCACAGCAGGGGCATTAGATAAAAGAAGGTCCTTTATGCAGGGATGGCCAGGAAGGGACAACAAAGATGAAGTTAGTGACAGACTCTGGCTTTAAGGAGCTTCAGTCTTGTAAGAGAGACACGTACATGAATATCTATACTAAAGGTGAAAGGTAACCCCTGATACAAAATTGCTGGGATAATTGGAAAGGCAGAAATTATGTTTGAGTGGGAAGATCGGGGATGACTTTTAGCAGACTTGTGAATTAAGACAAAATTTAGGAAAGAAAGCTGGGCAGGGAGCACATTTCAGAAAGAGGAGCATCAAAAGGAGCAAAGCTGTAGTCTGGTCTCCTTATTTTATAGATTCATAAACAGATCCAGAGAAATGATATAACTTAAAAAAGATAACTACCAAGTCAGATATTTTCCTGAGAAAATCAGCCTGCACAAATCCTGGCTCCCCGAAGGCTCTAAACAGTTTTATCAGTCTCTGAATTTTTAGTGTTTAAAATCACTTGGGGGCGCCTGGGTGGCTCAGTTAGTTAAGCATCTCCCTTCCACTCAGGTCCTGGGATTGAGCCCCACATCAGGCTCCTAGCTCAGCGGCAGAGTCTGCTTCTCCCACTGCCTCCTGCTTCCCCTGCTTGTGCTGTCTCTTTCTGTCAAATAAATAAATAAAATCTTTAAAAATAATAATAAAATCAATTGAAAGTGTAGGGTATCAATATTATTATTTAGTGTGGAGACATTTAGACACTGCAGACAGTGTTTGTGGTGTGTTTTATTTTCTGAGGGAAGAATGGTGGCATTGGGCCTTGCCTGTCTTTATGACCAGTGAGTAGGTTAGGAACCCAACAGCAGTCGCCAGTGCCTGCCTACCTGCCAGATCCAGGCACCCCAGCCATGTGCCTCCATAGGCCAGCATAGCACTGGATTCCCTGCAGGCTTTCCAGCTTCCAGCCTAGGATGGCCACATCTAACAAATAAAAATGCAAGACATCCACTTAAATTTGAATCTCAAATAAACAACATTTTTTTTTTTTGTAGAAGTGTGTCCAATGTGACCTTTGTAACCTGATTTCGGTTTCTTGTATGATCAGAGTTTTTACTTTTATTTAATTCCCATGGAGAGTTTTGTCTTAAAAACAACTAATTGACATTCGTGTTTTTCCTTTTTTTCTTTTTTAAGCACCATTAAACACAGCCTTAAAGATTTTTAAAGATCAAGATACAGGGGAAGTTAAGGTGAAGAGAATAGACTTGAATGTGTCTTTCATCTTTATATACCCAATAGCTGCTTCATGGTAGACGGCCAGTAAATGGTGTCTGAATAAACCTAAGAATGAAGGAGTTAGCCCATTCTGGTTTTTATACCCTGTCATCTGAAAGTCTCCCTTTATGCAGTGATAAATTTAAGCCCCAAATGTAGTTCTTTTCTAAAATAGCTCATTGGGTAGAGAATGAGAAACATCTCATATCATGGTTAGTGTTTGCCAGTGGGTTAATTCACACCTCCTGAAGAGAAGTAGCCCAAGTAATCAGGCATTGTTTACATTAATTAATTAACTATTTAATTGGCAGATTATCTGCTAACGTGGTCCTGAGTTCACATCTCTTGGATCCTAAACATTCTTACCCTAGCTTCTAAAATGGCTGAATATAAAGCAATAACCTACACTTGTGGATTACATATCCCAGAGGTCATTAATGGCTAATGCTCCCTCTCTTATTTTGTAAGAAATCAGATCCCTGAAATCATTCATGAGATATATAATTCACTACAGATGAGGTTTCTCCACTTTTGTACAAAGTGTTTCTGGTCTTGACACTACATTTTGAAGGTATTAAAATGAAAACTAAAAGCATGGTCTACAGCTTGTGTTAATTATCCTTGGGTAGTTTGTGAAAGCATTGAGTTCTTAAGACATAGTTATCTAATATGATTAAAAAGGCCTGTCTCCGTGTTAGGTCTATTTCTGTACTTTAATGATTATTTGATTGTCCTGAAGTTTAAGTGCTTTGGGCTCTAATAGGCCAGATGAATGGATATTGAAAGCAGATAATGAAAAGGGGACGTGGTGTGAGCGGCAATGCTATTTGTTGGACCACAGCTGACACATTGCATTCCTTTGGCCTGGACAGCTCTTGCCTCAGAAGTCCAAGTACTTGATTCTAAATTAGAGAATCTTGAGTAGGAAAGCATGAACATACTGTTTCATTCTTCTAGTTATTCAGTGCTTTCTCACTGTTAATGCTTTTTGCTAGTTGGGTTTTGTGAGCTCCAGGGAATTCTTTTAAAAGAAGAAATGAGACCCATCACCACAGCCAGGAATATTTGTATTTCTCTCTTGCTTTCCCCAATAACCTTTTCATGGGAAAAGTTTGCCTACACATGGCACTAGACATTTTTAAAGACTTCCTGAAACAAATGTTTGTTCTAATTACAGTTTTATATAGTTTATGCCACTTAAAGAAAACCTACAGTGTCAAAGTGTGCACTTATGGAAATAATAAATTATAGCAATGTCTAACACCTGGTTCCTGATAGCTTGCTCAAAGGATGCATGAACAAATGCAGAAATAGCCACCAACCAGTATAATCAGGGCCATAAAATAAGTAATTAGATCATATTAACAAATCAAGCCCATCTGGAAGCAGCAGAGGAATGACTTTGGGTTTTAACCAAAGGATCTAATTCATTTCAAGCACATAATAGCAAATAAAGTGTATCTCTTTCCTATAGTATCATCTTCAGGGAAAGCAATGCGAAATGCTATAAATTCATGTTTAGAGTTTCATCTGCTTTTTTTTTTTCCAATTCTGCTTTGAGAATGGAGGGGTTTTATAATTTCTTATTTTGCCAACTATTCACGTTCATTTTGGAAAAGTGCTAATGGACAGGCAAACAAAAAGAAGATAGAAACCACTGGTAATTGTGCCGCTCAGAGATAACAGCTGTTATTATTTGGTTGTAATCCTTCAGTATTTTCAGTGAATACATATAAATGTGTATTTTAATAAAATGAGCTCACGGCAAACCCCTGGGGTTCCCTCCCTCCATAGGAGCTTTGTACTATCACTTTGCTATCCCTCACTCAATAAACCTTGCTTTGCTGCCCACGCCCTCCCCCCAAAATGAGCTCACACTTTATTTACTGTTTTTTTAACCTGTGTTTTAATTTGATTGTGACATATTCTCATATCAATATGTATGTATATCTTTGGTCTAGGATCCACGTATAGATTTGCCAGGATTTGGGGATCCTGCACCCCCCAAAAACGATACGAAATTTTGTGGGGGCTATGTGTATATATATTTCTAGAAAAAAAGATGCATTCAGATGTTTATTGATTTACTTTAACTTTAGTGATAAAGTTAGGGAGAGATTACAGTCGTGCCTCTTCTCACTCAGGAGTACAGTAAGCCTCCCAGTGTGTGCTTGTCCTCTTTGTTCCCTTTCTAAATTTTTACTTTTTTCTGTATAGGTCCTCCGTCACTGTTTTAATAACTTAATGGTCATCTTTTTAAGAAAAACATTGAATTTATTAAGGTTTAGATATTTCTTATGATTTTTATTATATCTCAAGGTCTCTTTTGTTACCTTGTAAACTCATCTTCAGTTTAATATAGAACTAATATAGAATATATAGTGATAATGTAAGGTTCAATTTACACAAATTTACTCTAGATTTACATTGCATGAACATACGTTTTATACCTGTTTCATACACATTTCATAAATAGCTATGTGCCGTTTTCCATATGATAGAATAAAACAAATTATTTGTTATCAAATAATTGGTAACATACCCACAAGGATTTCCTTGTATTTTTACATACCAGAATCTTGTAAAATCTGTCTTTTAAAAATTTTTACAACATGGGGCGCCCAGGTGGCTCAGTTGGCTAAGCGGCTGCCTTCGGCTCGGGTCATGATTCCAGGATCCTGGGATCGAGCCCCGCATCAGGCTCCCTGATCAGCAGAGAGCTTCTCTCTCTCCCCCTCTCCCTGCCGCTCTACTTACTTGTGCTCTCTCTCTAGCTCTCTGTCAAATAAACAAATAAAATATAAAAATTTTTACAACTTTTCTAATTAAAAATATATATATGTTCCGCATTTTTGTATATAAACCAAGGCCGTCGTTCAAAATTTTCACTAAAGGAACCAGATGAGAAATGTTTATGTCTAAAGTTTCATGTTATCTACAAATATAGTTTCTTACAAGACAGAATTATAGAAAAGGAGTTCAGAGACTTGGAGCAAGGGGTGGATAAAACTCTCACTACGCCTTTAAATTAATGAACGGTCTGGAGAGACCTGTGGACAGGTCCACATTTCTGTGGACAGAAATGAACCATGGAGCCATATAGTGATGGTAAAGTCCAACCCATTTCCACAGGCCCTATTCCTCCAGATTTCCCAGTAAACTTTTGTTCCATGGGTAGGCTCCTGTTTTATCCCTCGGAGATATGTCTTTCTCTGTCTCTTCTCCCTTTCTATTCTCCTCATCCTCTTCCTGCCCCACCTTCCTATACCTATTTCCTGCCTCACTTCCTGCCTCTCTGTCCCTTCTCTCTTCTCTTGCCTCAGTCCCCACACTTGATCTTCTCACAGTCCCCAGTGTTCTGCTCAGAGGGGCTCTCTCTGTAGCTTCTGCACATTTTATTTTAATTTTTTTTTAAGATTTTATTTATTTATTTGACAGACAGAGATCACAAGCAGGCAGAGAGGCCGGCAGAGAGAGAGAGGGAAGCAGGCTCCCTGCTGAGCAGAGAGTCGGATGCAAGGCTCCATCCCAGGACCTGAGATCATGACCTGAGCAGAAAGCAAAGGCTTTAACCCACTGAGCCACCCAGGCACCCCGCTTCTGCACGTTTTAATCCAATTTGCCTTTTCCCCCTTGCCTTTGGTGTCTGTCTCTCTACTCCCAGTTTCATTTCTCTCAGCTCCCCGAGCCTCTGACACAATGACAGGAAATGTTTTCTAGCTTGTTTCTGTTCACTGTCATCGCTGCCTTCCAGAAAGTGACTTGTCTTTTATGTTTTCCTGACTCCAGCTACTCTGCTGCTCACTAACTAGCCTCTCTTCCCCCATCCTACCAGACCACCATTTTCTTTCCTGTAAGTCAATTTCTTATTTATTATGCATTTATGTAGATGAGTACTCATGTTTACATGAAAACAAATAAGATAGTGTTTGCCTACAGCCAACAAAGGGTTCAAAAGATACAACAGAATTTAAAGAGATAGTTATTAAGATCTGTGGATTGATTGATTTATGTTATTTTCATTTCTTATTTACATTTGTTCTAAACCACTGAATCTTTCTACATCTTGAAGTTAAGATATTTTGATCATATCAAGAACTATATGCCATTAAATTGGGTATGTGAATATCGGGATTGACAAAATCATAATCATTTTCTGTAACTTTTCAAAGCCTTCATCATTGCATTACAAAAGTACTTTTAAAATATGTCTTTTGAGGATCACCTGGGTGGCTCAGTCAATTAATTGTTGGATTCTTGATCTCAGCTCAGGTCTTATTCTCAGGGTCATGAGTTCAAGTCCTGCGCTGGGCATGGAACCTATTTAAAACAAAACAAAACAAAACTGTTAAAATATGTCTTTTGAAGAAAAAAAAATACTGAACTGCTAGAAAGGAAAAAAAAACCAAAAGCAGCAACAACAAAAAGTCAAAAAGGCTTTAGTATCTTCAAAGTTGTCTTAGTTTATTTAAAAATTATTTCAAAGTAGTTTTTGAAAATTCCATAAACTGAAGTGCATGACCACAAATGCATTTTCCTATAAATAGGCTATACCTTCACCATTAAAGAGGCAAACCAGTCTGGTTTTTGATATGGGTTTTTCACAGTTGTCATTTCAAAACACAGAAAGAATCAAGCAGTTGTGCGACTCTGCATTTGAGGTGGCAGATAACTGTGCTTTTATGGAGGTAAAGGAAATATTCCTTACTAAGACAAATCTTGAAGATAAACTTTGCATAGGAATTTCCTCTGCAACACAGAAACCATGACTTTTCTGGCCCCCTACTGTTATTAAAAAGAGCTCCTTCCAACAAAGTGGCTGACATTAAACTCAATTCCTTGTGCATGAAAGTCCATGTCTCTCACTTACTGATTAGAGCTGGGGGAGTGTATAACGTTTCTAATACTTGTCACAGGCCGGGGAATTCTAAAAGGAAAAAATCTTGAAGCAACCACCTTTAAGCCAATTGGGAATGCTGCTTTCAGCAGAATCTAACAAAAAACAAACATGAAACTAATGACCCTGAAAAATATTTGTATAGTTTCCTTTGGCCCTGGTCCTATTGGCTCACTTTCAGCCTTTAGTTTTTCGTGTCCTGTGGATTATAGTTAATCATAAATTGTGAATTTATTGTTCTTATCTGAACTCTCCTTTTGTAAATTACATGCCATCCCAACACTATGTTTTAGAGGGTGACACCCCATAAAAGAGGCGTGTCATGTTAGGAAGGTCAAAATAAGGCCTTCCTTTGCCCCCCATAATTAGGTCTCAAGAATCTCCACTGTTGTGTCTTGTTAAAAATTCTTGTCTTGGAGATGCCAGACACAAAGTTGACCTTGTTGTTTGCATCTTTACATCTTAAAAAAAATTTTTTTAAAAAGTCTATGGGCAGTTTTGAATAGAAAATAAAAATTCAGTATAACAGAGATTATGGCAAGTGCGAGGCATTTTTCTGAGTTGATTGAGAGGCTTTGTGAAATATGTGGAAAGAGGAGGGGTTTCCGATGCAAAAGACCAGTTTTTAAATCCCTGTGTTTCAGTTTTCTAAGTTTGTAATAATATACACATTACTTAACTTCTGAGCTTTCCTGTCCTCATCTCTGAAAGAGGGAAAATAATTTATAGGTTTATGGTCCAGCTGAATAACAAAATGCATATGAGGGTGCCTGATGTGTAATGGATGTTCAATAAAAGTAATAATAAAATCATTGGAAAAAGGCAGTTTTAAAGAGAAACAGACTATGAAATTCTCTTTAATTCTTTTTCCACTTAAATAAGAAAAAAGAAAAGAAAATGTGAAGTAACTAGCACAGTGGCCAGGACATAGTTGGCCATCAAGGGATGTTAGTTACTCTTTTATTCAAAATTTCAAGTTATATATTTGCTTGGTTTCCAGGGCTGACAAGATATTCTTGACTTGGCATTCAACAGTAGATTGCCTCCTTGTAGTGCTTCTTAAATACTAATGTGCACAGAGATGACCCAGGAATGTTGTTGAAGTAGAGATTCAGTGGATCTTGGTAGGGCCTGAGTTCTGGTTCCGTGGGTCCAGGGTGGGACCAGTGACTCTATTTTTCTAAGAGGCTCCAAGGTGATGCCTTGAGGTTGGCTTAGTGCTCACACTTTGAATCTCATGGCATCAATGGGCCAGACAATAAATATGCTGCCTTTGCTTCTTACAATATCTTATTTCATGGAGCTGAGAGAGCTTAGAGATGATATTATTTTGCACATTTTACAGATGAGCAATTTGTGACCACAGAGGTTGATGAATAAGTTAATAGTTGAGATCCTTCATCCTTATAGTTCAGCAACATTTGTTATCTACCATGATCAATTTTTTTAATTGTTTAACTGTTCTCCCATCCTTCTTATTTAGTTGTTTTGTTCCTAGAAGTTAAGAGTAATCAAGTTTCTTCTTCTATCTTTATTACTATTTTCCATCTCCTTTTGAGATCTTTGCTCATGTTTGTATGGAACCATAGTTTGTCAGCCTCCGCGTTGCATAACCCAGTCAAGAGACAGCCCATCCTTGATAGAGCCCTCTGTAGTGGCAAAATGATTGGTAAAAGTCAGGCAGATTTTGATGCTTTTTGGCATAGTTAATAGCAGTTGGGTTTTTATATCAGAACTCCTTTCTAGTTTTTTGGAATAAGCTGCCTACCCCTCCCCTAGAACCAACGAGAAGACAGATAATCTAAGAGCCGTCAGTTCAGGGATGCTAGGCATTTCCATTGTTCTAACCACAAAACAGCCCTGACCCACCAATGGGGATCTATTTTATCTACTTCAGTCTTTTCAGGTCAATATCAGAGAACAAGTTTCCATTGCTGTGGACTCCCTGGCCTCATTTTTGTAAATTCCATGGAATAAATACTCTGCTCTGGGACACTTCTATTATGTTTGTACCCCCTTTATGAAGGCACACCCCCCTTCCTCTCCCCAGGATACACTCCCCATGGTTAACCAGCCAGGGTCTCCATGAGCCAAGTTAGATATGCTCTTAATAATGCCGCATTCCTCTTTTCTCCCAGCTTTCCCACATCCAGCACCATAGACTTATGGTTTCTAACTCATTTTTAGAAGCTAATGCTGATGGGAACAGGCTCATAAACTTTTTTTTAAACAAAGATTAATTCAGAATAACGAGAATGTCATAATCACACTCAAGGTATAAATAATGACTTTAATTTAATAAACAGTTAAATGTAACATAATCATAAGAATATTTTAGAAGAGCCAGTTTAGTTTGGATCACTGGTCTTTCTTCACAGGGAGATAATAAATGTTCTTGAGCCAGAAACAACTGGGTATAAGTCTCGGGACTGCCTTCCTTCCTTCCTTCCCTCTTTATTTCTTATCTTCTGTCTTTTGGGTATGTTATAGGGTACTTGCAGAATCCCTGTAAAGGATTCATTGTTTACCTGTTATAATATAGCACAAATATTTTTAATGTTAATACATACACATTTTTACCATTATTTTTTAAAGATTTAGTTGAGAGAGAGAGAGAGCAAGAGGGGAGGGGAGATCCAGAAAGAGAGGGAGAGAAGGAGAATCTCAAGCAGACTCTTGCCTTTGGCAAGATATTCGACTTCTTTATACCTTAGTTCCTTCACCTACAGTAAGAGGATAAAATAGTACTTATCTCATCTAGTTGTGAAGATTAAGGAAACTATGTATTTAAATGGTACAGAATAGTATCTAGCATTTAGTACTTGCTCAAGTTAAATTAACTACTGTTAATGATAATTAACTTGCTCTTTTATTCACATTCTTTAACTTAAACTTCCACCAAAATGTGGCTGCAAACAAAACTTCATTTTTCAGCAAGAAATATTAGGAGCAGAAAGAGAAGACTAACGTAATCTCAATATGGTCAATTCTTATTACATGTTTAAGTATCAAATATTTAATACAGTAGAGTTGCTAGACTAGGCTCCAAGCTATCAGAGACATCTCTCTAGTAGTCAAGGTGGTGGAGATAAACATAGTCACCAGACATCCACCAGTCACCTACCGTCAACCAGGTTTTGTGTTCAGACACAGGTAGATTATCTGTGATCTTTCCTGTCCATATGGACTAGAACTGAATGGCATACATTTATTTTTACTTCTCCCCTAGGATTCTTTGCTCTTTCTTCTTCTGTCCTAGTGAAAGTAGAGAGAAAATAAAGTGTTTTTTGTTTTGTTTTGTTTACTTGGGCTTTTCCTAAAGAACAGACTTTATTGTTCTATTTGACCTCCTTAGAGAGCCTGTTCTGCAAACAGTTCTTCACTATCCAGCAGGGTTCTGGCATTTGGGAGACCCCTCAGTGGGAGCAGTGACTAGGTATGAACTTGGGAACTATTTTTGGGAGATAGGAAAATGTACGGAATTTGGGGTCAATCGTTCACTCTTAACTACTAGAGAAGTACATCAGAAACATTTGAATTAGGCATTTTTCTGTATTTTAATTGTTAGATCAAGTCCTTGGTTGATAAGAAAATAAATTCTACAATAAATCAAATGTATGAAGGAAAGACCAGGCATTTTTCTTATCTAAAGAGGCTCATAGTCTCAAGCACTGAGAAAAAAATGCACATCAAAAGGCCTGATTTTCATGCTTAGTTTTGTACCAGATTTAGTTTTGTACTAGAAAGGGTAAGGCAACCTGGTTCTTTCATTTAGACAGGAGTTCCTGGTCCTCCTTGTAATCTTATACTAGTACTGTTCAGGACAAGAATCTTAATGGAATAGCCAAAGCCCAGTGGGGCTAGTGATCTGTGTGTAGTCACTCAGCTAATCAGCAGGCTTGTATGTTATAATGCTTTCTTAAGAACTAGGATTCTACTTCAGCCCTCCCTCATAGGAAATTTCCTAAAATATATGCTTTCTGATCAAACTATACTTTAGACGAAATAATATTCTAAAGAAAAAGCAAGAAGGAAAAATTGATTAACCATAGCTCCTAGAATAGTTTCTGTTGAAAATATTATGGACACTGAAAACCACAAAATGTTTTTACTTCAAAAAATGGGTATATCCTAGTACTAATAGGGATTTTAAGAGTTCCAGAACTTCTGGGAAAAATATTCAGAGAAAATACAAGTAGATAAACATTACTATTTTTTTGAAGCCTCATTAAATGGCAATTGTAGATTCAGTCCTCCTCAGAGGTTACCGAGGAAAGTAGCAACTGTGAATATGTCTCCTCTGTGTTAATCATGAAAGGATCAGTATGCCTATGCTATGGAATATTATATGGCTATTAAAATGGAATACATAAAAATGAAATACGCTAGTGCATTAGAAATGAAATAAAATGACTGGAAGATCTGTGATAAATTGTTTAGAAAAATAATGGCAAGAGTACTATTCAGAATGTGATCTCTCAATTTTGTAAAGACAAACACAAAACGTATAAACATAAGGACTTAGGTGCCTGCTTGGGTCAGAGCTAGAGGAATGTATTTCAGTTGTTGGCAGTGGATCTCCCAAGCTATTGCAAGTGAATAGAGGAGATGCGAATGGTGGCATGGCGTAGGGGGGAGGGGAACAGAGAGGTATGTTTACTTTTTAATTTATTCATGTCTGTGTTGTTTGGAATTGTTCTCTTAAACATTTTTATAATATTTCATATGAATATATTTTTATATTATACTATTATAATATTTTATATGAAAAGCCATATAAAACCTTTGTACCAGAAATGAATCTGTGTGCTCTATTCTTCAAAGAAACATGGTATCATGCAGCAAATAGTGCAAATGACAAGTATTCCTCCACCTAAGAAACGCCTTACAAATTACACTATAAATTGTCTCACACTTGTAAATATCAGCTGTACATGTTACAGATTATAAGAAGAGAAAAAAATTAAGTCCAAAGCTGCTATAGATGGAAATCATTACATCTAGTTTGAGAGGGTGATAGTAACAGCAGAAGGGAAATGTGTACAGGTAAAAAAGATGCTAGAAGTGTGCAAATATTTTCATAATTATGTGAGAAAGATGGGGTGCCTGGGTGACTCAGTTGGTTAAGCGTCTGCCTTCAGCTGAGGTCATGATCCCAGAGTCCTGGGATGGAGCCTGCATTGAGCTTCCTGTTCAGCGGGGTCTGCTTCTCCCTCTCCCTTTGTCTGCCACTCCCCTCCACTCATACTCTGGCTCTCATCTCTCTCTCAAATAAATAATAAAATCTTTAAGAAAGATAGTAATGTGAGAAAGATATGCTGCTGCTCTATTAGGATACTTAGCATCTTAGATACTGATCACCATCCCTATGCCCTCCTCTTCAAGAATTTTGTCTCAACATAGAGGTGAATAATTTCCATGGAAATAAGTCCATTAACTAAGACTTATTAACTAAGAACACATTTGTACTGAGAACATAATGCATGGACTGCTTTAGATACAGGGTGGGAGAGGGGAGCGCAAAGATGAAGAAGAGCTAAGCATTGCCTCCTGGTGCTTGCAATCTAGTGGGGGACCTAAGGTGGTGCACTAGCTCTGAAGTGCCATGGGGACTGTAGGAGGCACACAAATGGGTAAACTAAACTAGGACTTCAGAATAGAGGGGATGGATGCTTCCTCCAAGGGGAGGTGTTCTGTTTTTTATTTTGTTTTGTTTTAGAATGGAAAAAACATGAACATTATTGTAAGTCAGCATGGAGAGGTGACAATGGGGTAAGAGAAAGGAGGTGATGAATAGGAGGTAACCCAGACAGAAGCCTGAAGAGAGAGGCCAGGGGGAGAGAAAAGCCATGAGTAGGAGGAAGGATATTACACAAAGCATGTGAAAGAAAGAAAAGGGTCTGTGTGGTGAGACAGAGATGCTCCAGGAGGTGAAGGAGGAGGAAACTGGAAGAGTCCATTTATAACAGGTTTGACTTTGTCCATTTAGTGGAAGTTACAATATTTCCAGAACAAGAGTCATGGTAGGCTTGGGGACTATGAAAAGACTTGAAACAGCCACTGTGAAGAATATAAGTCAACCAGGGGATAGTACTTTTGTATTCTTTGGGTTAATACGGAGTAAGGCAATCGCTGGATTATAGGGTAGTTCTATTTTTAACATATTGAGGAACCTCCATCCTCTTTTCCAGAATAGTTGCCTGGTTTACATTCCCATCAGCACTGCATGAGGATTCCACTTTTTCCACATTCTTACCAACTTTTGTGTTGCTAATTTTAACCATTCTGACAGGTGTGCAGTGATATCTCATTGCAGTTTTGATTTGTATTTCCCTGATGATAAGTGATGTTGAACATCTTTTCATGAGTCTATTGGCCATCTGGATGTTGTCTTTGGAAAAAATGTCTGCTCATGTCTTCTGTCCATTTTTAAATTGGATAATTCATTTTTTGGGTGTTGAGATTTATAAATTCTTTACATATTTTGGATACTAATTCTTTATCAGAAATGTCATTTGCAAATATCTTCTCCCATTCTGTAGTTTGCCTTTTAGTTTTGTCAATTGTTTCCTTCACTGTACAGAAGCTTTTCATTTTTATATAGTCCCAATAGTTTGTTTTTGCTTTTGTTTCCCTTGCCTCAGGAGACATTCCTGGAAAGAAGTTGTTATGGCCAGTGTCAAAGAGGTTGCTGCCTAGAAGTCTCCCCTAGGATTTTTATGGTCTCAGGTCTCACAATTTGGTCTTTAATTTATTTTTAATTTTGCTGCCAAAGAGGTCGCTGCCTAGAGGTCTCTTCTAGGGTTGTTATGGTCTCAGGTCTCACAATTTGGTCTTTAATTCATTTTGAATTTATTTTTGTGCGTGGTGTAAGAAAGTGATCCAGTTTCATTCTTTTGCACTGTTGCTGTCTACCCTGTTTATAGCAGCACTACCTACAGTACAATGGAAACAGCCCAAGTGTCTATCAATTGATGAATGGATAAAGAATATCTGAAATATATATATAATATTGAAATATATATATAATATATATATGCATATATGCAATGGAATATTTTTCAGCCCAAAAAAGAATGAAATTTTGCCATTCTCAATGACATGGATGGAGCTAGAGTATAATGCTAAGTGAAATAAGTTAGTCAAAGAAAGACAAATATCGTATGATTTCAATCATATGTGGAATTTAAGAAAGAAAACAAATAAGCAAAGGGGAAAAAATAGAGGCAAACCAAGAAACAGACTCTCAACTGTAAGAGAACAAACTGATGGTTACCAGAAGAGAAGTGGGTGGGGGATGGGTGAAACCGGTGATGGGGATTAAGGAGGGCACTTGTGCTGAGCACTGGGGGATGTATGGAAGTGTTGAATCACTGTATTGTCTGCCTGAAACTAATAATACAGAATATGTTAACTAACTGGAATATCAACCAGGGAGCATTAGCAGGGTTGTGGAACATCACTGAGGTCCCACCTGAGGTGGAGTGGCATGAATCTTTAATGAAACTAATAAAAAGAAACATTTTGCATTACTTTCTTTGGCATTGTGACAGCTGGGCATAGAGGCATGGAAATTCAGCTTCACCAGAATGCGTATTTTGTAGAAATCAAGGGATTCTTCAGTTGAAAGCTGGGTATGAAAATTTTTCAGAAAGTAGTCAAATAATTGCATCATTTCAGATTTCACTTTGTCAATATGTTTCTTTCCCCTTAATTTTTAGTTAAATCAGTTAACTGTATTTCTATTAAAAAGTAGGAAAATATCCAGTACTTTGAATGTTAACTAACCAAGTAATGCCATTAGAATTTCTAAAGTTTCTAGCTCATAGTTGCTTCTCATACATTATGTATTTTTAGGCTGGAAAAACTAATAACATCCTTTTTGGAAGACCAGGATCCAGAGAGCAGACTCGATGTTGGCACTGATATGCGTAAAATTCATCACTGTTTCCATCATTTAAAGGTAAAGTTCAGCATTTCCTCTAGTAGAAGCCATTGTGTGCCATGTTGAAACTGCAATAAAGTTTGCATAGTTGACCAACTCTTTTTTTTTTAATATAATTTTTTATTTTTTATAAACATATATTTTTATCCCCAGGGGTACAGGTCTGTGAATCACCAGGTTTACACACTTCACAGCACTCACCAAAGCACATACCATCCCCAATGTCCATAATCCCACCCCCTTCTCCCAAGCCCCCTCCCCCCAGCAACCCTCAGTTTGTTTTGTGAGATTAAGAGTCACA
>NC_081561.1:63895833-63925644 GCF_022355385.1 Mustela nigripes
TATAATATAATATAGGCATAAAGAAGCCAGTTATCCAGTGGACATCTGAGCTCTTCCATAGTTTGGCTATTGTGGTCCTTGCTGTTATAAACATTGGGGTGCAGGTGCCCCTTCAGATCACTACATTTGTTGCTTTTCAAACCTCTCATGCTCCATCTTACCCTCTTTTTTGGAACTGACCACACTTTTGCCTTGCATTTCCTTATAAATGCACTTAAAGAGATGGTCAGTAAATAGATCATTGCCTTCTCTGCAGCTCCCTGGCCAATCTCACTTCTGCCTGGCACAGTATTGAGGTTACTCTGAGCACTATCCCTGAGAAATGCATCTTTGCATCCCTCCTATTTGAAGGGTCCATAGATTGGATGAAATGAATACATGATGTCCAAGAAAGAGAAAGAGAAGAGAGAGAAACTAAGAACAGATCTCTGCTTTAGGTTTAAAATCAAGGCTTACCCCCATTTCATTTTATTTTATCTGATAATCTTTGTGATTCCAAAAAGGTCTTCAAACCTAAAAAGTGAACAAATACAAGTCAGTGTGTTTTTTAAAGGAAAGCAGCATGACCCTAGATGGGACTCAACTATCTTAGAAGTCATCATCTATGAGCATCTCAGGAATTTTTAATTTAGTCGGGGAGATAAGTAGGTAGATAGAGCTGTTTTTAGTATAATGAGAGTCTTCAAGAAAGGGGATTGGAGATTTGAGGATTCCTCCAAAACTGTAGCTTAGTTGACCATCAACTCCATATTATTAGGGGGAACAGTTTTGTCAGGAGGGGAACACAGATTCTGAATATGGGGAGGAATCAAAGTACTAGATGTATCAAAGAAGCAGTGTTCTATTGCTTATGGACATTAAAATTGCTGAGTTGGATATGTAGAGGAAAACCATGGCCCAATACCCAAGCGCTCAGTAAAATGATGAAAGCAGAGAACTTCTGATGACAGTAAGAAAGAGAGGGTAGGAATGCCTGGGTGGCTCAGTGGGTTAAAGCCTCTACCTTCAGCTCAGGTCACGATACCAGGGTCCTGGGATCGAGCTCCACATCAGGCTCTCTGGTCAGCAGGAAGCATGCTTCCTCCTCTCTCTCTGCCTGCCTCTCTACCTACTTGTGATCTCTGTCAAATAAATAAATAGAAACCCTCTCGAGAGATATAAAAGCCCTTTCTGGAGAAATAAAAGAACTAAAATCTAACCAAGGTGAAATCAAAAAAGCTATTAATGAGGTGCAATCAAAA
Organism: Mustela nigripes; assembly: GCF_022355385.1. Taxonomy (NCBI): domain Eukaryota; kingdom Metazoa; phylum Chordata; class Mammalia; order Carnivora; family Mustelidae; genus Mustela; species Mustela nigripes. Next base: position 63,897,075 of record NC_081561.1, read on the forward strand.
ATGGAGGCTCTAACTGCTAGGATAAATGAGGCAGAAGAAAGAATTAGTGATATAGAAGACCAAATGACAGAGAATAAAGAAGCTGAGCAAAAGAGGGACAAACAGCTACTGGACCACGAGGGGAGAAGTCGAGAGATAAGTGACACCATAAGACGAAACAACATTAGAATAATTGGGATTCCAGAAGAAGAAGAAAGTGAGAGGGGAGCAGAAGGTATACTGGAGAGAATTATTGGAGAGAATTTCCCCAATATGGCAAAGGGAACGAGCATCAAAATTCAGGAGGTTCAGAGAACGTCCCTCAAAATCTATAAGAATAGGCCCACACCCCGTCACCTAATAGTAAAATTTACAAGTCTCAATGACAAAGAGAAAATCCTGAAAGCAGCCCGGGAAAAGAAGTCTGTAACATACAATGGTAAAAATATTAGATTGGCAGCTGACTTATCCACAGAGACCTGGCAGGCCAGAAAGAGCTGGCATGATATTTTCAGAGCACTAAACGAGAAAAACATGCAGCCAAGAATACTATATCCAGCTAGGCTATCATTGAAAATAGAAGGAGAGATTAAAAGCTTCCAGGACAAACAACAACTGAAAGAATTTGCAAATACCAAACCAGCTCTACAGGAAATATTGAAAGGGGTCCTCTAAGCAAAGAGAGAGCCTACAAGTGGTAGATCAGAAAGGAACAGAGACCATATACAGTAATAGTCACCTTACAGGCAATACAATGGCACTAAATTCATATCTCTCAATAGTTACCCTGAATGTGAATGGGCTAAATGCCCCTGTCAAAAGACACAGGGTATCAGAATGGATACAAAAACAAAACCCATCTATATGTTGCCTCCAAGAAACACATTTTAAGCCCGAAGACACCTCCAGATTTAAAGTGAGGGGGTGGAAAAGAATTTACCATGCTAATGGACATCAGAAGAAATCTTAAAAAAAAAAAAGAAAAAAGAAAGAAAGAGAGAGTAGAAGAAGCTGTAGCCAGATGGAATGAGCTTGAATGGGGAAAGGTTTGCCTACATTGTATTTTTGCTTGTGTGTTTATTTCCATTAGCATGAGTGAGTATTATTCTAGGGTCACCAAGAGAAAGCAGATAAAATGAAGACCAATATCCTCATTTCCCTACTTGGTTGTAGGAAGATTCTTATTCTGAGATAATGCCATCTTCCTTACCTTGCCCTGAAGTTCAGGGTGAAAGGCTGTATTTCTATTCCATTATGTCAATAGAGTAGATAGAATATTGCCTGCTCAACAAATTGATTCTTCTAATAGGAGGGACACCCCCAAATCTCCTTCAAAACTTGCTACCAAAAGGTACATCCTCAGGCCTGGTAGAGGACCCTAACCAAACAACCATGGAAGACCAGTTGCCCAAAGGGTTGTACTTATATGCAGCAAAAAGTTAGTGATAGTTCTGGGCCTGGGAACCCTATCTTTTGGCTATAGGATAAAAGATCATAAATATGAAGATTGGATCAGAACACAGGTCATTTTCATTTTTTTAAACATTGCATTTGAAAAATGATTTTTCTGCTGATTATTTAGAGCTTGGGCTTCATTCTCCCATATACAGGGAGGTTGGGTTTCCTGGGAAGCAAAGTCTCAGCAAGATGTTTATTAGAGAGGGCCCTTAGGACCAACAGCTATGGACGGGAGAGGAAGAATGCGGGACTTGGCAGAGGGAGAGGCTGAGTTATGATGCAGTACTGACAAAGGCTTCAAGGGCTCGGACACGGCACAGGTCCTTCAGAGTTGCCCAAAGCTGAGACAATGGGACAGGCCTTTCTACCTTCATGATGATCAGTCACTGGATGTGGGCCTGCCCCTAAAAGGAGGCAAGGCTTTGAATTAGGTAGTTTTCTTCAGCTGAGAAAATCTCCAAATTGGGTTGACAATTGACAACTTGCTGCTAATGTACTTAGGAGCTGGAGGAACAAGTCCTTCATTCTTGTTTTTCACCCTAAATTTTATTTTCATCACCCCCACCCCCCATGTCTGGGAATCACCAATCTATTCTCTGTATCTATGAGTTGTTTGTTTTTATATTCCACATATAAGAGAGATCCTACAGTATTTGTCTTTCTCTGAATTATTTCACTAAGTATAATGCTCTTGAAATCAGTCCATCCATGTTATCACAAGTGGCAAAATTTAATTGTTTTTTGTCGTTGAATGATATCCATATCAATCTCACAGTTTCTTTATCCATTCATTATCAATGGACACTAGGTCATTTCCATATCTTGGCATTGTAAATAATGCTACAATGAACAGGGAGATGCATATATCTTTTCGAATTACTACTTTCCTTTTCTTTGGATCAGTACCTAGAAGTGGAATTGCTGGACCATATGGTAGTTCTATTTTTAGTTTTTTGAAGAACCTCTATACTGTTTCCCATAGTGGCAGCACCAATTTATATTCCTACCAACAGTGCACAGGGGGTCCCTTTTCTCTACATTCCTGCCAACACTTGTTAATTCTTATCTTTTTGATATTAGCTGATATCACAAATGTAAGGCAAAACCTCATTATGCTTTTGATTCGCATTTCCCTAATGATTAAAGAGGATAAGCATCTTTTCATGTGCCTGTTGACCCTCTATATGTCTTCTTTGGAAAAACATCTATTCAGATCTTCTGCTCTTTATTAACTGGGTTGTTGAGGGATTTTTGTTGCTGTAGTTTTGTTTCATTTTGAGTTGCATGGGTTCTTTATATTTTGAATATTAGCCCCTTGTCAGATATATGATTTGTAAATACCTTCTCCCAATCAGTGGTTTCCCTTTTCATTTTGTTGATTGTTTCCTTTGCTGTGCAAAAGCTTTTTTAGTAAGATATAGTCCTACTTGTTTATTTCTGCTCTTGATGTCAGATTCATAAATTCTTACTGCCTTCTAGGAGTTTTATGGTTTCAGGTCTTATGTTCAAATCTTTAATCAATTTTGGGTTAATTTTTGTGTACATTATAAGATAGCAGTCCAGTTTCATTCTACTTTATGTAGCTGTTCAGTTTCCCCAGCACCATTTATTAAAGACTGTCCTTTACCCATTCCATATTCTTGTCTCCTTTGTCATTAATTAATTGGCCATGTGTGTATGGGTTTGTTTCTAGAATCTTTATTCTATTCCATTGATCTATATATCTGTTTTTATTCTGATATCACATTGTTTTCATTATTATAGCTTGCAATATAGTGTGAAATTGGGGAGCACAATGCCTCTAGCTTTGTTTTCCTTCTTAATATTGCTTTGGCATGTATGTGTGTGTGTGTGTGATTCCATAAATTTTATGACTGTTTAGTTTTTTAATTTTTATTTTTTTAAATTCAATTAGGCAACATAGAGGACAACATTAGTTTCATATACAGAGTTCCATAATTCATCAGTTGCATGTAACACACAGTGGTCTGGGTCCTGTGCTCTCCTTAAGGCCCATCACCCAATTACCCCATCCCCCCACCCAAGTTCCCTCTAGCAACCCTCAGTTTGTTTCCTATAATTAAGAGTCTCTCATGGTTTTTCTCCCTCTCCAATGACTTCACATTCAGTTTTCCCTTCCTTCCCCTATGATCCTCTGCACTGTTTCTTATATTCCATATATAAGTGAAACCATATGATAACTGTCTTTCTCTGAATGACTTATTTCTCTTAGCGTAATACCCTATAATTCCATGCATGTCATTGTAAATGGTAAGTGTGCATCCTTCTGATGGCTAAGCAATATTCCATTGTATATATATATACCACATCTTTCTTATCCATTCATCTGTCGATGGACATCTTGCCACTTTCCACAGTTTTGCTATTGGGGACGTTGTTGCTATAAACATTGGGGCAAGGTGACCCTTCAGATCAATACCTTTGTATCTTTGGGGTAAATAGCTAGTAGTACAATTGCTGGGTTGCAGAGTAGCTTTATTTTCAACTTTTTGAGGAACCTCCATACTGTTTTCCAGAGTGGCTGTACCAGCTTGCATTCCTACCAACAGTGTATGAGGGTTCACCTTTCTCCACATTCTCACCAGCATTTTTTGTTTCCTGGCTTACTAATTTTAGCCATTCTGACTGGTGTAAGGGTATCTCATTGTGGTTTTGATTTGTATTTCCCTGATGACAAGTTATATGGAGTATTTTTTCATGTGTCTGTTGGCCATTTGTATGTATTTGCAGAAATGTTTGTTCAGGTCTTCTGCCCATTTCTTGACTGGATTATTTGTTTTTAGGGTGTTGAGTTTGATAAATTCTTTATAGATCATGGATATGATGAGCCGTTTATCTATATGTCATTTGCAAATATCTTCTCTCATTCCATAAGTTGCTTTTAAGTTTTGTTGACTGTTTCCTTAGCTGTGCATAAGTTTTTTTATCTTGACGAAGTCTGCTTATTTCTTAGCACAATTCCATTGGAATTTTGATATGGATTGCATTAATATGTAGATTGATTTGAATAGCATGAACATTTTAACAATGTTGATTTTTCTAGTCAATGAACTAGACTGTGTTTTCTTCAATTTCTTTCATTATTTGAGTGTTCTTCAATTTCTTTCATTAATGTCTTGTTAGATTTCTATATATAGGTCTTTCAGTTCCTTGGTTAAATTTATTTCTAGATGTTTTATTCTTGAAGTTCTTCATTCTTGAAGGGGTATCTGGAGGGCACATCACAGTATCCACCAAAGATAGTAAGTTTTCTAGGATATCCAAAATACCAATGTAGTGCTTAATTTGCTGAATTATGTTACTTACAGCTCATAATGTCACTCTATAGTCGTATGACTCATAAAGCTAAATAAATATAATTGTTTTATCCAATCACTGTTTTTAGCATTGTTAATCTACATTCCTACTTCAGGTGTCAAAAACACGTGCCCTTTCACTCTGGCAGCAGATGCTATTCTAGATGATGTGGAGAATATGAGGTATTCTGCTACAGAGGCTCTGGGAAACATGAAGGACTATTCTTAGCTTCAGGAGCAGTGGTTCTTATTAATTCATTTAATAAACATTGACTTGAAGCTATGTACCAGTTATTATGCTAGGTGAATGAGCCCCAGTACCTGTTTACAATCCAGAAGAGGACCTGTAGTGAACATGCACAGAGAGTGCCATGGGATGTGGAAGAGGAATGGTCAACTCTTTTTGGGTAGCTTCAGGAAAACTTGTATGGAAGAAGTGGTACTTGAAAAAATCTTTAAAGAATTCACACTTATGTCTAGCAAAATGAATAGAGGGGGAAGGAAAAGACAAGAGCACCTTGGAAACTTCTCAAGCAACAGCATGGAGGTGTGGAACATAGTATGCTTGTGATGTTAAAGCTTTTGGTTTGGCCAGACCGTAAGGTTTGTGTGAATAGGATCATGTTTACCAAGAACTAAAGATAAAGAAGGAGGAGCTCATGAGAAGCTTAAAAGCCATGCTTCTAAATTTAAAACTTAATTGTCCTGGCAGCTAGGAGCTTTATATAAAAAAAAAGATTATATAGCTTTAAAAAAAATATTTTTATTTATTTATATTAGAGAGAGAGTATGAGTGGTCCCCACCAAGTGGGGAACCTGACACAAGGCTTGATTGCAGGACCTTGGGATCATGACCTGAGCCAAAGGCAGAAACTTCACTGACTAAGCCACCCAGGTGCCCCCATTATAGCTTACTTTTAATTAATATATAATGTATTATTTGCCCCAGAAGTACAGGTCTGTGAATCATCAGTCTTACACAATTCACAACATTCACAATAGTACATACCCTCCCCATTATCCATAACCCAGCCAGCCTATACCCCCCCACACCCTGGCAACCCTCAGTTTGTTTCATGAGATTAAGTGTCTCTTATGGTTTGTCTCCCTCCCAATCCCATATTGTTTCATTTTTTTCCCTCCCTCTCCCCCATGACCTCCTGCCCTGCCTCTCAAATTCCTTATATCAGAGAGATCATATGACAATTGTCTTTGTCTGATTGACTTATTTCACTTAGCATAATACCCTCTAGTTCCATCCATGTCGTAGCAATCATTATAGCTTTTTAATAGGAAAGTAACATGATCTTATTTCTGTTAAGGAAAGATCATTGACGGCAATGTGCTGAGTAAACTGGGAACTAAGGGGAAGGTAGAATGAAGGCTATTGTAGTACTAGCCAAGGTCAGAAATGATAAGAGCCTGGATCAAACCACAGTAGGGATTGAAAAGATGAGAAAAGTATTAGGGATACATAGGAAGGAGAACTGGCTATGACTGGTTGGAATGGGGGTGAGATGAACAATCTGGGATGACTCCCAGGTTACCAAGACCATGAGCCATGAAGGGAAGCAGGTTGGAAGGAGGGTCTATTCATTTAATTATGAATACATTGAGAAGGAGTATGAAATGGGAGTGTCTAAGCTAGTAAATATGCAGTTTCAGGGCTCAAGGCAAGGGGTTAGGGACTTGGATCGCTGACTTGTAGCCATGAGAGGGGATTAGGTGGTCCAGAAATTGGTAGCAAGGAAAAAGAAGACAAAAGGGCCAAAGGCAGAACACTTAAGATTCCCTACATTAATGGGGTGGGCTGAAGCAAAATAACCAGCAAAGCAGAACTGTGAAAGACAAGTGAGGTCAAGAGAGAGTGAGATATCAGAAGCCCCAGCAGAGTTTGTGTTCCAAGGAGCTGGATGTGGTTAACAGTGTTGGATGTTGCAGAGAGGTCAAGTTAGATGAGAACTGCACAGTTGATTGGATTTGGATGGGAAGTGATCAGTGACTTTTGCCAAAGCACTTTCAAAGAGTGAGGGAGCAGAAAGCTCACTGTACCAGATTGAAGAGTGGGAGGAGAGGAAGTGAGGCAGAAATAGTCACAGAGATCATTGGAAGTGAAAGAATTTTGAGGCTAGCATTGTTAAATGGAGTTTCTTTGTGGGTGTTGAAGTCATTTCGGATATTGGCAGGAAATGGGATGGAAAGGAAAACTGTGAGCCAGGAGCCCAAGTTCTGCTTAGGGTAGCTGAGTGGTTTGTTCACTCTTTAGACTGATATATACCTTAAGTTGCAGCATCAGAGAGAGTGGGTAGCAGGACCAAATGGCACAAATCACAGAGGAGGAAAGATCTGAGCCTTGATGTTAAAAATAGTGATTTTGAAATGGTACTGTTGCCTCAGAAAAAGGCCACACTGTCTCTGGCCCTTCCAGTGTTTACACTAGAGTAGAATGAACATCCTCCACTTGAGAGGACTTCAGATAAGTCAGTATCCTCGAAGGAAAGGTCAGTTTTCACTAAAAAGAAAAAACTGAAGGGGGTATTCCATAAAAATGATGAGCACATGGGAGAGCTTAATCTACAATGAATGTGGGGTCCAGAGAGCAGAGTAGGACAGGTTCGCAGGGAGGCCAGCAGTGGAAGGGGGAATGGGTAGAATGACATTGAGGTAAGGTAAGGAAGTAAAGAATAATAAGTGAGATGACAATTGCCAGCAGGGGCTTGCATTTTGTGGGTGGCCAAAGATGATAGGGATAGAAGTCATGGCAGGATTGATTATCCTTGAGGCTTCAGGCCTGGGAAGTGTGGCAGATTCAGTCTCTTATTGGTTTTTAAATGATATGCTTCTGATGATTTCCTTTGACATGAACTCTCCCCGGATGATGTTTTGGAATGAGGGTTGGGGCGAAAGATCAGCTGGCTTCTGGAACATTCCACTTCCAGAGAAATACACAGGACCCTGTGAGCTTAGGACAAAGGTACAGCATGGGAAAGCTTGGAAAGGGACTGGAAATTCTCTGATAGAGTTTTCCTCACATCATGGGGAGTAGTTTGTACATCTCCCACACATTCTTCCCTTGAAGGAGTCCTGGGTGATTCCAGCAGTAGCAGCCACTCTCCTAGTGATGGGGACGCTTGCATCAATGCTAGTTCTGTGGCTTTGTAGATAGGGGTCATTCCTAAGTCAGATACTTAGAATTTTGGTATTGCATTTCCTAAATTGTAGGCTCCTAAATAGGCCTTGTGTTCGGAGGCCTCCACAGAGCCCCCTCTGGAGGTAACAGACACTAAAGCAAGAGAAATAGAATTGAATCAAGAAGATCCTTTTTCTGGTCTGCTTGATTTGGGTCAGGCACAGGGCTGAGAATCTCTAAGCCTCCCATCCGACAAAGTTAACTCTGCCATTTCCCTCTGGCCATCATATAATCAGACTTCCTCTTGCAATGAGAGACAGTAATTGCACAGAACTACAGCATTTGCCTTGACCATGGAGTTTGAGAATGCACCAGCTCTTCCTTTTTTAAATATGGTTTTCTGGGATTTAGACCAACAAAGATGGAAATAGTTTCTGTAACTGTATTCAGCAGGGAATGTATTTTGAAAATGTGATAGGTGAACCCTGACTTTATTTGTAGCATAAGAAATGAACTTTGTAAAACATCTATCAATTGCTCTGACAACCCAAACCAGAATTTACCACTCTGCTCCTACTTGAGTTAAGTTGTCATGTTTATGGTTGTCATTGATATTTACTACAATCAGTCTATAGGTTGAGGAGCAGAGTAGGTGTGGTTACAAAGACCACCTGGGAAACAATGAACCTTTCTCCACTGTACACATGAAGTTTGTCTTTTGATTAGACCCTGAGTCATCATTTGAAAAGCTTTTTGTCACCTGTTACTCTACCTCTTAACCTCCCTCAGCCAGAAAGTTTTGCACAGAAACACTAACTACGTCATGCCCTCCAGCTGCATTTCAGGCTGATCTTCCGATTCCCTAATTTCTTTTTTTTTTTCTATTAGACATGGTGGTTTTATTTTTCTTAAATTTTTTAAATTTATTTTCAGCGTAACAGTATTCGTGTTTTTGCACCACACCCAGTGCTCCATGCAATCCGTGCCCTCTCCAATACCCACCACCTGGTTCCCCCAACTGCCCACCCCCCGCCCCTTCAAAACCCTCAGATTGTTTTTCAGAGTCCATAGTCTCTCATGGTTCACCTCCCCTTCCGATTTCTTGATTTCTAGTGATGCTTCTGTGGCTCTGGTAAATTTTTCACTTTAGGTTATTCTACTTCATTTTGATGAACAGCGATTTCTTGGGACTCCTACAGCCATCCATTTTCTGAATATCTTGAACCTCATAAGCTTGTGTTGAGTACTGTCCCAAAACCTCTAGAAGAGGTGTGCTTCTGGTTGGGATTTCCAGATTTTGGAGTAAATAATGCATGATATTTTAGTGTAAATGTGTCCCAAATAGAGAATGGGACCCGCTTATTCGAAAACATTAAGTTTGGTGTTCATCTTAAATTCAGATGTCACTGGGCAATATTGTCCTGACAACACTACCCCTGGCCCTTTTCTTTGTTGTGATGTTTCCTTGGTATAAGTGTTCCCAGACAGCCTTTAAGGAACCACTCCAGCAGAGGAATAGGAGATCTGTGTGGGTCCATTGGCATGCAGGACTCCTGCAGGGTTCTTGTGTTGGTGGGGGTGTGGGGACATGGGAGGGGGCGGAGTTGATCTTCATGCTAGCACCAAACACTGCAGTTTTTTATCCTTTGTCCTACAGGTACCACTTTCTAGACTGGTGGAATTCCCAGTTTGTGATCCTAGCAGGAAGACAGAGAATGCCTGTCAGTACCTCACAGGAGGCTTGCACTGTCTAGAGCACCTGCTGGGCAGTGTTTCCCAGGAACATTTTTTGCTCCATGTAGAGTTCATCCAAAGCTACTCTACCCAGCTATTTATTCTTCAGATTTATTGTCAGGGACCAGTACTGGCTCAAACCATGGCATGATAAACTCTGTATCTTGTTGACAGTGTGTTCCTAGTGCCCAGTGATTAGTATACGGTTATTTTTGGAAATGAGGTTTATAACCAATGCTCTCATTAATAATGTAGCTTATTTCTATTGGAAGTTTTTCATATGCCCAGAAATACTCTGAGCCTAGTTTCCTTAAGCTGAAAAGCCAAAGTAGAGCTATCATAGATAGTACTTTCTTCCAGTGAAGTACTCCCACTCTAACTTGACCAACCATACAGTCAGGATAACCTGTGGATATTTCTGAAATTCTCAAGGCAGCCACACTTAGAAGCTTTCGTAGCTCAGTTCTGTGCACGATGCCATAGCTTCTGTGAAGGTGACAGGTATAAATAGGGGATATTAACATTTAACATAGTAGCCTTCCCATTCACTGCATGATGGAAATTATCTCATTGCCAGGTTCCCCTCACCAGTTGTGCGGTTTAGCTGAGTTTACAAATCCCTTTTTAAGAGGTTTATTTCTCTAGAGCTCAACATTGACCATGTGGATGATTTGAGCGATGTTTTGCAACAAGTGCATTACTTTACCCACAAGAGTTTAGTGGGAGTCCGACAATGGTTATTCCAAGAAGTGCCATGAAGCGATGAGCGTGGCCTTCAGGTCTCATTTCTAAATGTGATCTAATTGACTTTAAGCACCATCTGGATTTTGAATGTAGGCATGGTATCTTTTTTTTTTCTTTCACTAGAAATTTATATTTGCAATCACAAGCGAATGCCTGGCATATTCTTCTTACAAGACTGTAGCATAGTACTTCATATTTCAAGTCCCACGTTGCTCAGTCATTCTCCCATATTACAGTAAAACTCACACTGAGATATGTCACCTTAGAATTTTACAGTCACTTATATGAGAAAGAGAAATTGAGCCTTTTAAACTATTAGTCTGCAATGCTCATCACTTAACTCAAATAACACGGGGTGACTAGATCATTCTGTCAATCACAGCTATGCAAATACATGTGTGTGTACATATACTTTCATGCACACACACCGCAGACACACAATACACTGTGTACACACACACACACACACCACACTCACACATAAAACACATGGCATGGCATGCACACCAACTCTTTTGTTCTTTGTCGTTTTCTAGTATATCCTGTCTAGTCTAGTCTTCTTAGTCCATACTAAATTAAGCAAATGTCCTGCCATATTTACTGGTCCAGAACTATCTAAATGGGTGATTTACTGACTCATAGGTTAAATTTCAATTTTGTTCCACTCTGTTAAATCTGGCAGCTACTGGGTTGCTGTCCTCTAGCATTTATCTGGCTCTTATGATCTCAGTAAATTCCTGTGACCCACTTTATTCTGTGAACACAAGCAGGAGCCAAACAATATTTGATATGTATGAGATCATGGAAAAATGATCCTCTGCCGTGTGTGTGTGTGTGTGTGTGTGTGTGTGTGTGTGAAAGAGAGAGAGAGAGAGAGGGAGGGAGGGAGAAAGATTTTTCTAACCAAGGCCCGAGATGGTTTTTGGTAATGCCCTACAGGGAGATAGACAGGATTTAGTGGTCTATTGCTCTCTACAAGCTCATAAAGGTTTGTTAAGCTGATTATGTTAGCTTGGATATACAATAGATAGGCTCTTTAAAAAAAAATTTAAGGAGAAGTAAAAACCTAATTGGTTAGCGTATTCATTTCATAACTTCATTGCTCATTACCCCTTCCATTTTAATTACATATGCTGTGTGAAATAATCAGTTTTTGCCATTAGCAAACAGAGCCCACAGAACCTCATTATCCCAGACTCATTGCTTCTGTGTTCAATTAACCACTTTCCTGGGATAGTTTTGTGGGACAGAAGATTGACTTCAGGATTGAAAACACCATTTTTTACCAGGTGCAGTAGGTGACAGTGCTATGGATGGTATCTTACTTGTCCACAGAGGGGAATTCCCATCAGTCTGTGTCACTGACTGTCACAACTCAAATCTGCCAAATGTTAAGATGCAAGATGGTCAGCCGGTCCCTGCTGCAGCCTGGATTCTCAAAAGAACTCTCTCTCCTTTCCATGTCCCTAACAGTAGAGACCTCTGGTGGGGGCTAGAAATGCTCTGCCCCAAATATCCTCCTACTCTCTTAAGCTTGAAATTTTGTTAGTTTCAGTTTCATTGGGGTAAATGGGATAAAAACCTTAAGAAGGTTAAGCTAGAAATATCTATCAATCTACCTTAGTGTGTTTCATTTGGTCACCTCTTTTCTTAGCTAAGATAAATGGAGGTAATCTGAGGAGGCTGCATGCATGGACAGGGTACTTAGAGGTGAGGTCCCATTTTCCAGAAGCCTGGAAAGCAGCATGCTGGCCAAAGGGAGACGGACAGAGGCACAGTGAGAGAGCGAGAAGAATGAAGTAGGCCACTCTGAAATGTGCTTGCTCCTACCTTCCCTTCTCCCAGGGCTCATTCCACATTAGGAAAGAGCAGGAAAGGAGTTGGGGAAGCAACCACAGCTGGCTTGGTGGTAACAGGCACAGAAATCTGGGAAGTGTATTATCAAGACAGACCCCAAATTTGCTCTGTGCTGCCGGTAGGATTTTTGTAACAAACAAAATTTTTGTAACAAAAAGGATTTTTTAAGTTTCTTATATGTCACATATGGCTGTAACATCCACATAGTTTAGCAAGAATGATGCCATAGAACTTTTAATTTTACAAGTAATACTTACACATATTTTCCTTTAAAAATAATTAAAACCTTATAAGTAGCGCTAACTTCCATTTGACAACCCACGCCAATCTCTAAATCCCTACCTCCCCAGATAGAATTGTGTGTATGAGATCATTTTTCTTACTTTTTCTTTATATATATGTGTGTGTAATTTCCCCTTTTCTATATATGTATGTATGTACATATATACTTATACATATATGTTTGTATTTTTAGAGAGATATACATAATTCAAAATATATAAATAATATAAAATTTTACTTATATAATATATTTATATATTTAAATGTAAATAGAAATATCTTAAACATAAATATATTTAAATAAATAAATAATAGAAATATATGTATATGTTTACTACATATGAATACCTATTTTTATTTACATATAGTAAATCCATAGAGAATATCTAATATTATTTTATGTGAACATATTTGTGTGTTGCTCCGTGAATAATGATTCAATATTCAGCAAATGTGAAGTGTCTGCTCTATCCTGAAACACTTCTAGGTGCTGGCAGTTGAATCCTAAATAAAACAAAGATCCTTGCCCTCATGAAACTTTTACTGTAGTAAGTGCTGTCATTCTCGAACTCTTCTTTCACTCCATAATTGTCTTGGAGGTTTATTCATTTTCATACATAAAAATGTACCTCGGTAATTTTAAATGATGCATAAATGTGGCTACATCACATGTGATTTAGACATTCCCACATTGGTGGAATTATTGTAATGAAGTTGATTTTTTTTATCAACACATAATGTATTATTTCCCCCAGGGGTACAGGCCTGTGAATCGTCAGGCTTAAACACTTCACAGCACTCACCATAGCACATACCCTCCTCAATGTCCATAACCCAACCACCCTCTCAATACCCCCCTCCCCTCAGCAACCCTCAGTTTGTTTTGGTGAAATTAAGAGTCTCTTATAGTTTGTCTCCCTCTCAATCCCATCTTGTTTCATTTTTTCCCTTCCCTACACCCCCAACTTGCTTCTCAAATTCCTCATATCAGGGAGATTATATGATAATTGTCTTTCTCTGACTGACTTATTTCAGTCAGCATAATACCCTCTAGTTCCATCCACGTTGTTGCAAATGGCAAGATTTCATTTCTTTTGATGGCTGCATAGTATTCCGTTGTATATATACACCACATCTTCTTTATCCATTCATCTGTTGATGGACATCTAGGTTCTTTCCATAGTTTGGCTATTGTGGACTTTGCTGCTATAAACATTCGGGTGCACGTGCCCCTTCGGGGACTTCTCTGTACCGCCTGGATTTTGATACTTGTTCCCCTTGCAATATTAGGGAAATTCTCTACAATAATTAACTCCAATATACCTTCTGCCCCCTCTCTCTTTTTTCTTCTTTTGGAATTCCAATTATTCTAATACTGTTTCATTTTATGGTATCACTTATCTCTAATCTCTATACCATAAGAGAGAATTTTTTACTGTACCTCATTAATAGCTTTTGTTAATTGCAGCTTGGTTAGATTTTAGTTCTTTTATTTATCCAGAAAGGGCTTTTATTTCTCCAGATAGTGTTTCTCTAATATCTTCCATGCCTTTTTGGAGCCCAGCTAGTACCTTGAGAATCACCATTCTGAACTCTAGATCTGACATATTACCATACCAATGTCTGTATTGATTAGGTCCCTAGCCTTCGGTACTGCCTCTTCTTTTTTTTTTTCTTTTTTTTTGTGTGGTGAGTTTTTCTGCCTTGTCATTTTGTCCAGATAAGAATATATGAAGAGCAAATAAAATACTAAAAGGGTGGCAAAGACCCCAGAAAAATGTATGCTATCCAAATCAGAAGAGACCCCCAAATCAGGGGGAGAAGAAAGGGGTTAAAAAGAAATTTAAATTATATATGTATATATGTATATATATATATATTTATACACACACACATACATATATATGTATATATGTGTACTTTCTAAAAAAATATTTAAAAATTTTAAAAATGTACATATATATGTGTGTGTGTATATGTATATACACACACACACATACACTGGTGAATAGAACAGAGCCACCCACTTGATTTTGGCTGTATTTTGGTCTCTTAGAAGAAACTACCTTCCAAAATTTTAAAGAAAGAAAAAGTTATATATATACAAAAATAAGGCTAAACACGATGAAGGGATGGAATATGAGTGTAAAGATGAAAATTTTTAAAAAAATCTAAAAAAGGAATTGATAAGATAAGTTGGTTGGAAAAAGAAAGTGGAGAGAATTTGTTCAGGCTGGAAATTAGAACAAAGCCCTGTGCTAGATTTAGGGTATATTTTGATCTATTAGAAGAAATTGTAACCCAAAAATTTTTAGAAGAAAAAACTCCAAATGTATATAAAAACTAAAGTAGATACAATGAAGGATAAAATATGACTCTAATAATGAAGATTTAAAAAGATTTTTTTAGAAAAGTATTGTTAAGATAAACTAGTTAAATGTTAAAAGAGGAAAGAGGAAAAGTTCAAAAAAATTAAAATAAGAAAAAAATAAAATTAAAAATATTTAATTAACTTTGCAAGACTAAAGAATCATGGGGAAAAAGCCATGAATTCCATGTTTTGCTTTCTCCTTCCCTGGAATTCCACTGTTCTCCTTGATCAGTGAGCTTGGTCTTGGCCAGATGTTCTTGCTGATCTTCTGGGGGGGGGGGGGGGCTTGTTGTAGTGATTCTCAAATGTCTTTGCCGGAGCTGGAATTGTGCCGCCCTTGCCAGGGGCCAGACTAAGTGATCTGCTCAAGTTCACTCTTGGGAGCTTTTGTTCGCTGAACCCTTTCCATAGAGCTCTGGAGGATGGGAATGAAAATGGTGGCCTCCCAGTCTCCAGCCTGAAGAAGCTGAGAGCTCAGGGGCCCCACTTCTCAGTGTGCCCTCGGAGAAAAACTGTCAATCCCTCCTGTCTCCCTGGTCTCTGGCCAGACTGAGGTCACCTGGCCTGTGAGCAAGCATTTCTATCTCTGGAACACAACCCCATTTGGCGTCTCCAAACCCTGCAGATTCCTGCTGCTCTGCTCTTTGGCAGAGGAAGGTGGATCTCCCCAGATCTGCCACTTGTGGAGTCCCTGCTCAAAGAGCAGTGGCCTGACTGTGCCGTAGATCATGGTTTAAGGTAACCCCAAGCTGAGAGCTCACTCCTTGGCTCCATCTCTGTAGTCAGCTTCCCTGCTCTGATACCTGCAAACTCTGCTACAGTCAGACACCCCAATCCTTCTGTGACCCCGTGGGACCTGAGACCACACTGTCCCCACGAGGGCTCTAGCCCTGCTTAGCCTCTCGAGCAATGTCCCTCAGTGGAGTAGACTTCTAAAAGTTCGGCTTTTGTGCTCCGTTGCTCCACCACTTGCTGGGAGCTGGCCCCTCCCCCCGTGGTCTATCTTCCCATTGCTTCAGGTTCACTTCTCTGAAAGTCCTACCTTTCAGAAAGTGGTCAATTTTCTGTTTCTAGAATTGCTGCTCTTCTTCTCTTCAATCTCCTGTTGGGTTTGTAGGTGTTTGGAATGGTTTGATAACTATCTAGCTGAACTCCTCTGACCTGAGGTCATCTCAGTCTGCTCCTCCTCCGCCATCTTGACTCCTCTCCATCATGAAGTTTTGAACTAGCGATAGGCTCTGCTAAATATTTGTTTACAGTTGACTGGCTGTGGGGAAGGCCCCCTTTGTAGCTCTTCCTTCCCTATTTGTGGTAGAAGAGATAAAGTAACTGCATCTCCTATATCATTTTATGATGATTTAGTTGGTTGCATCCTGGGTTGTCAGACCAGAAGAATAAGGCAAGAGAAATATTTGAACGAGTTGGGGAGGGAAAATTTCTTTTTTTCCTTGGGATAATGCATCAAAGATTTAATGATAGGAATCAAAGTGAGAGTGGTGACCAGGGGAGTAGAAATGAAAGAGTTGTGGCCAGAAACTACTTGTGAAGGATGGCAGCAGGAGAACACTGGGGGCAGGGCCTGGATGACAGCAGCAAGTGACCATGATCTATCAGAGCAAAGGGGAGGGGGCCAGCCTTATCCGAGTCCACATCAAACATGAGGAAGGCTTATGTTGGTACTAACTTTCTATTTTTCATCTTCCAGTATGGTTCTTATTCATGACATCACCTAGTGCCCTTCTTAAATCCCCCTGAACTAGGAAAGCCTGAGTTCCTGTTTCTAGACATTCGGGTTTGATGAGGATGTGAAAAAGCCCTTCTGTCTGAACAAATAGAATGAGACTTATGAGAAGAGCTTCAAGTATGGAATGAAATCCAGTCCTCATGATGGAAATATTTTCCTTACCTCATTCTGATCTGCATGCATTTAATGTGCATTATATAGGAAAACTTATTGTCATATCATTAAAGAAAATTAGTAGGTTTCATGGTTTTCTCTTTCCAGTTGAGGCTTCAGGGAGTTTATTATAGATCTGCTTTATCACAGTATAACATAAAAACATGATTTAAGCTTTTCTTTGGTTTCTTCACTTTAATCATCAGTGAAAATAATGCTGATTTTTCCATGATTAGTCAAGTGTTGATGTTCAAATTAGTGCTAATACTTTCCATTTGTCTATCTAGTCATTTAACCTGAAAATGGTTAAACCAAATAGTAACAGGAATTATCTCCAGATAAAAAGTCTTGAGTTTGGATGATTATTTTTGGAAACTTCATCCAAGTATTTTCATAAATGAGATAATCAAATGCACCTCATGACATCTTCTATGTGAGTATTATATATGGCTTCTATATGTGCTTATTAGCAAGGCAAATATTGGTGGACTTAATTGAAGTTGAATGATTTCATTTTTTGGCATTTCAGAGTTATTCTAAGGAATGCAAAAATTAAATCTTATACACTTTTTTTTTTTTTTTTTTGAGAGAGAGAGTCATGCAAACTGGGGAGGAGGAGAGGGAAAGCGAGAATCCCAAGCAGGCTCCACACTCAGTGCAGAGCTGAACTTGGGGTTTAGTCTCACAACCCTGAGATCATGACCTAAGTTGAAATCAAGAGTCAGACACTTAACCAACTTAGCCACCCGGGCACCACTAAATCTTACATTTTATATTTATGTTTGCATGTAATTAATAGACATTTCATGTCTATTAATAGACATTTTGTGTTCTTTTCCAACTCTGTGCCCTCTATGAAAGAGGGTTTTCTTTCAATCTCTGATGTCATTGCTCTGCCTACATGCAGATTTCTGGGTGGGGCGGGGGGAGTCAGTTCACAGTTGGTACCAGGAAACTGGGAAAGGACAGGGATTTGCTCCTCATTTGAACCATTTAACCCCCAAAGGAAACAGAAGAACAACAAGAACATTTTTAAAAAGAAAAAAGCCTGCTGACTTTTTATATGTTGTACCTCTATATCTAGATAGCCCTTTTGCAAATTCCACTATCAGAGAAGGATCCAGGTTTCCTGGGACCTGAAGCTTATGCATTGATGGGGTAGGGGGTCCTTTTTAAGAAAAAAATTCAAAATTAATTATTCAAATGCAGACATGAAATTGAATATTTATGAAATAATTAGAAAAGAACTATATCATAGCACATTATAAATTTTAAAAAGCTAACAAATAATGAAATCCATAAAAATATAGTATTTTAATTAAGTGCTTGACACACTGCTAATACTTTTTCTTGTATTTTTTACTTCATAATCTTCACTACTTCACATAACCATCTTGTCATATTATCTTCTATAGAAAGAAAAGGAAGATTATTCAATTCCTTTTCTTTTTTTTTTCAATTCCTTTTCTAAACATGGTTGGCTGAAACTTATTTCTCTTATTGGCAGTTTAGAAAAGATCCTTTCATCTTTGCAGCCTGTCATTGTTAATGTCATGTAAATTGTTAGTATTCTCAAATTTGGGGAAACTCCCATCATGTTTCTTTCATATGCAAGCCATCCCATTTGGAGGAATTGTGTACCTGCACAGACCCATCTCCGTATTCTTACATTTCAACTTTGTTTCTACCCCAATGCCCAAATCTCCCAGTGCTGGGTGCCACAGAGGATGTTCATATCATAGAATAACCTCCAGAGCCGTATCTTCATGCCAAAGTGCCAGGTGGGTTGGCACAATGAGTGGAAAATCTATTGCTGGAAACTGTTCCTACACCAGAACCACTGCCAATAAGTTAGGCATAAACAGAAGCCACTAAGAACCATGTAGCTATATTATTCTCAAACCCTACTCTAAAACCTCCTTCGTCAGATCACCAAATGCCACTAGTCACTCCATTGCTCCAAACTTCCAGACTAGATGGGAAGTGTAACTGAGGGCAAGTCCAAGTGAAAGATCCAGCAGTCTTGACTGATCACAATTAAAATTCCTACCTTTGAAAAATACTAACACCTCCTGGCCATGTGTCCATGCTACCAAGACCCACTTAGGGGCCCATGCAAGAAAAGGTCCTAAAGCTTGAGCTTCCTTAGCTTTTGGGCAATGATGCCATGGCATATTTTGAATCACAGTGATCCGGGACCAAGAGGGTAAAGCAGTCAGCCTGCCAGTACCTGCTGTTAAAGGACTTGGGTGAGCTCAGGCACCTGGAAGTCTGGTAGGGAGGAAGAAGAGGAAACCTGATGCAGATGCCACAGGTACTTGGGGAAGCAAACCTAGCTGCAGGTTGGCTGACCCCCAAAAAGGCAGCTGTGGGAGCTCAAGTATCATGGTAGACTCAGATGGGGACAACCAGCAGGGAGCCTCCCATTGTGGTATTGAAGAAAGGACATGAGCTCTACAGTCATGAAGACCAGGACTAGAATCTTCATGAATATGTACTCAGTAGCTGTGTCACTTCGGGCAAGTTACTTAGCCTCTCTGAGCCCTACTTCCCTTATCTTTAAAAATCTACTTTGTTGGGGAGGGGGCCAAAGAACTAATTGGGAAATGAAAACAAAAATATACAAATATGCCTGGCTCATATTCCAAATTTTAGTGCACTTCTTTATTAGAGGCAGGCAAAACTCAGGTCAGAAACCTTCCATCAATCTTCATCAGCTATCAGTTTGTAATAAGATCTTAGCCTGTGGTTGGAGGTACAAGAAATAGAAGCCAGTCCTGTAGGCTGAAAGGATCTGTGGGGGTGAAAATGGATGTCAGGGTCCCGGCCAAGGTGAATGAAGCTCAAGATGGAACTGCATTCCAATGGGGATCTGAAGTAGTAGGCAAAGAAACTGAGGTAAAATTCTTTCTGTCATATAGCCTGTGCCCACATGGAGGGAGGAAGGGGAAAAGTGCCCAGGTTCACCACCAGAAACATCAGAACACTGACCAAGGGTAGTAAAACTCACAGCAGAGCACAAGGACTAGGGTTGCTAATGTGCAACCTGCCACAGCCAAGACAGATACAGGCTGTGAGTGGGAGGCAATGGAGACCACACACCCCAGTGGGTTACAAAGGAGTGGATGGGCAACTTTCAGAAAACCTGGAAATGCCTGCCTTCTTCATGGCCCACCAGTATCACAAGCATATGAACAAAGGAAGGCAATTAAAACATCTACAAAATCCTATATTACACATCAAAAAAGAATCAGGACAAAAGGAAAGAAAAGTGTTGTGATGAGCACTGGCTGTTATATACAACTAATGAATTGTTGAATACTACATCAAAAACTAATGATGTACTGTATGTTGGCTAATTGAACATAATAAAAATAATAATAATGACATTATTGTTTCTAACCACCACCACCCCTTTCATCTCTCTGCACAGAAGAAAAATTCTTTTTTTTTATTTCTGATTCTTTATACTGGCTGCTTTGTTACTGATTATAGCATCTGGAATCCATTGGTTATCAAACTTTCTCACACAAAGGAACCACCAGTTGGATCTTTGTGGCTAGGCCCTGGGAACCTGCATTGCTAACCCATGGAGCACACTTTGTAAGACTGTCCAGCCTATGCTTAGAACTCTCCTGACTCCAGTCCTTGTCTCTGTTCCAGTTTTGTTTCTTACTGCCTCCCAAGTCCAGACTCCTAGGAACTAAATTTTTAGACAAAAGTATGTCATATCTGGAGAAAACATCTTTGTCAAAAACATGAGAATTTTCATGGCACCTGGATGGACACCCAAAGAGCAGAACAACTTTTATAAAGTAATTGAAGAGGCAAGTGGTAGGATATGGCTTCACTGGGGGAGGGGGAATTCCCACTGGATCTGCCTATAACAAATTCACAAACCCTTAGCTCCCAGACTTTTGTCCATTTCCTTCTAGTCTTTTCCGTAATGGATTTCAGCCCCTCTAAGAGCTCAGCTACATTCTCTCTGGAGGCAACTTCCAATTCTCTACCTCTGGCTCTATCCCTGTCTTCAACTCCATACTCCCATCTCTGTTGAGATGACCCTGTCACAACAACAATGACATTTGTCAAGCACTTTTATGTATCAGGCTCTGGGATAACTCTTTTCTTGCCTTATCATTTAATTCTCCCAGAAGCCCCTGAGCTAAGTAACACTGCCCATTTTACAGATGGGAGAACTGAGGCAGAGAAATTTAAGTAACTTGCCTTCAGTCATAATGCTGGTAAGTACCCAGCCAAAATCCCCAAGGTACCTCAGGACACCCCCTTAGGGAAATGTGTC
The DNA here is from genome assembly GCF_022355385.1 of Mustela nigripes. Classification (NCBI taxonomy): domain Eukaryota; kingdom Metazoa; phylum Chordata; class Mammalia; order Carnivora; family Mustelidae; genus Mustela; species Mustela nigripes. The sequence goes on from NC_081561.1 coordinate 63,918,147, forward strand.
CAAGTTCAACTAATTATAAATCCCTAGCTCCTCTTCCTATATTTTTCTTCCTCAGTTAATGACATCAGCAGTGGTCATGGTGGGAAAGCATCTATTTTCAGATTCCTTCATCCCCTAGCTCCCCACTACCAAAGTGGTTATTTATTCTGACCAGTTCTCCCCCTGAACTCTGGAGACTGCCTCTTCTTTCCCTTGCCCTCATCTCACCTGTATGATTGCATCTGGTTTCTTTGTCTCCATTTGTACCATCTGCAATCACTTTCATGCCACAACCAGGTGACCCTCCCACAGGACTGCTGGGATGTCCCTCATCTGTTCAGCTCCTTTCACCATCTTCCCATCCCTGACTCATTAGAGTCCATAATTTGAGCATAGGACAGCCCCAGTTTCCCTTTCTAACCTCATCTTCCATATACATCCCACTCTGCCCTTCCCTGACTGAAGGCACCTCAGATGTCATCCCCCATCCCAAATATACATACATCACGCTGCCTCTCCCTAGGTGGGGGCAGGACATCACCAGGCAGTGTTCATCACTGTCTCCCTCATGAAACCACAGCACCTTGCCTGTACCTCTATCAAGCAGTTCCTCATCCTTGCTTGGGAGAATTAATTCACATGTCTAACTACTGAACTAAAACGTAAGCACTTTCCAGATAAGGTGAAACCAATTTTGCTACCTGGAACTTTCTATCACTCACTTTGAGGCTATCTAAGGGATGCTGAAGAGGCTAAAAGTGGGGATTTCTTCTGAGAAAAAGACTTTCCTACTGCTGGCCCAAGGAGAGGTGGAGGTGTTTACCCATCTTCTCCATTCAAACTTTGCAGTCCCAGCAAGAATCAGACAGAGATGGCATGCTCAGCTGGGATATTTGCAGAGGTTTGTAAAGGAAGGAAATATTTAAAGAAGTGCACAGGGGAGGGGACCAATAGGGGCTTTGGGCTGTTGGGAAACTGTGACCCAGTTGGCCATAAACCAGATATGCCAGTGGGACACAACCCCATGCAACGTGAACCTGATCCCAGGCTTGGGATCACCATTTTGTCATTTCTCATCTGCATGCTTTTCCTCGTGTTTTTGACTCTTGTAATGCCCCTTTTCCTCTTCATTTTAAAAAATTGAGCCAACTTCTCTTTAACTCTCAAGGTTCTATTTGTGTCACCCGCTTCAGGAAGCACTCCCGCACCACCAAGCTGAGCTAGATCATCTTCTCTTGGGTCTCCACTAACCTTACACATGCAGCTCCAGCCATCTGGTTAGGAACCTATACCCCATGGGATTCAGTTTCCCTAGGGGAGGATTTTAGCCATGCTCAGTGCCCAGTCCACTTGACAGAATTGAATTAAGGTCTTTTGGCCCCAGATTCTTAGTACTCTCTTTAGCTTCTATCACAGGTTCTATAGCAATAAGTGGTTCCTCATTATTTCCAGAGCCTTTATCAACTATTTTTTAAATTAGGATTTCTTTTTTCCCCCTTCTCTATTTATTTCTTCTTCCATGTGCTCACAGCAGAGGCCAGAGGGCTTGAATATGCTAATATTCAATATTCAGTATTCCTTATCTGCTGAGAAGACCACTTCTAGCAAGTGTGCCAGTCAGTTTTTCTCTTTCCAGGTGTTTTAAAAATAATTTTCCAAAAATGCAGTTAGAACTCAGCACCCTAGCATCTCTTCTCTGAGAATTTTGCTTAAAGTTATTTATTATAATATTGAGTCTAAACCTGGCATCAGCAAACTATGAGCCACAGCCTATGGCCAGCACCCCACTTTTATAAAGTTTTACTGGATCACAGTCATGTTTATATGTTTGCATGTCTGTGGCTCCGTTCATACTATAAGAGTAGTTTGACTAGACGCAACAGAGACCATGTCATATAGCCCACAGAGGGAAAAAAAATATTTACTATCTGGCCCTTTCCAAAAGAAATTTGCTGACCCCTGCTCTAAAAGAAACTGTTAAGGAGTCAATATTTGACTGTGGTCATCCAACCTTCTCTTTTCTGTTGTAGACTCAATTATTTGAGCACTCATCATTCTGCCCCTCTCTTCACCTTCTAAATTCTCCTCACCCTCGACTTGGTGCATCTGCTAAGGGAGAAGTGAATGTCTTCTCTGATTGGCTTTGGAATTATCAACAGCTGATTAGGGAGATATTTTGGAGGAAGATGAGGGAACTGTATGGGCCAATATTTTTTAAGTGAGGTCTGTGGCTCAGTTACATCTAAATCATTTGAGGAGCTTTTGAAAATGTAGACTATGCAGGGCCCAGGAATTGAGAGAGAGGAAGGGTTTTGGTCTCTGTCTAGGCCAGGTTTGTCAAAGTGCCAAATCTTGAGCTCCGTGTGGGGCCCCCCCCACAGGCAAACTGCATTTTTCCAAGTTCCTTATATGACTCTGATGCATCCTGAAGTTTGAGAATCACAGAATTCTTCTCTCTGTAAGACATCCTAGATTCTTAGTTATAGGTTAGAAGCTTTCTTTAAAGATGAACAAGAGTTAGTTGCAAAATAATTCAGTTGACTCTCTAGAGCGCAATCATTTGTAATATACTAGATGTTCGCTTACAGAAATCTGGAGAAAAATAGAACAAGGAGAGGGCTGCCTGGTAAAGAGGACAGGGAGAAAATCTGTAAGAACATGAAATAAAAGTTAGGAAACAGGAGTTTGGGTCAGGAAGGGGAAAAACAGGAGAGTGAGGGGTTGTCAAAAGTGACTTCAATATGTTTCTTACCTGGAGGTCTGGCCCCATAGGGCCACACAGAAGCTGTCACTATGGTTGAAATTTCTTACTTTTTAATGTATGGAACAAAGTTTTGTTCTAGCCTGCCTTAGGCCGGTGGGTAGTCTCCTTGAACACTGTGCTTTGTGCTAGAATTGGGTGGTAAATGGATCAAATAATCTCTTCCTCTCCATACAGAACCACCTGCCTGAGATATTGGGAGGTGAAAAATAAAATCTGGTGATCCCAAGCAACAGGTCTGTCAGAAACCTGCAGTGCTTTAGGTCTTCTTCAGACCTTGCTGATGACAATGCACTTGATTGGCATTGACTTTATTTGACAACAATACCAATTTTCATGCAGACAGATTTGTTTTTCTTGGATCTGGAAAGTCGTCTTTGAGTAAGGAGTGGTGGGGTGGCGGCATGACTCTAATTCAGTGCATTAGCCACACAATGCCCGGTGTTGATGTTGGACCCAAGCCTGATGCTGACTTTTGGCAGCCTGGCTCCTGTCACTGAGGAACTTACCAAGATTGGAAAAGGAAGTTGATGTAGCATGAGCAGTTTTCTATGTGTGGTGTAGTCCAGCTGCTGCTCTGTGGAGGAGGCACTTAGAACTCCAGTTTGCAATCTTCATTTTGTGACCCAAGCAATTATTTTAGCTTGGTGATGGTTCTGTAAATCTGATAGAAGACTTCAACTTTTTTTTTTCATTTATTTATTTTCAGCATAACAGTATCATTATTTTTTCACCACACCCAGTGCTCCATGCAATCCGTGCCCTCTATAATACCCACCACCTGATACCCCGACCTCCCACCCGCCACTTCAAACCCCGCCACTTCAAACCCCTCAGATTGTTTTTCAGAGTCCATAGTCTCTCATGATTCACCTCCCCTTCCAGTTTACCCCAACCCCCTTCTAACTCCCCATGTCCTCCATGCTTTTTGTTATGCTCCACAAATAAGTGAAACCATATGGTAATTGACTCTCTCTGCTTGACTTATTTCACTCAGCATAATCTCTTCCAGTCCTGTCCATGTTGCTACAAAAGTTGGGTATTCATCCTTTCTGATGGAGGCATAATACTCCATAGTGTATATGGACCACATCTTCCTTATCCATTCATCCGTTGAAGGGCATCTTGGTTCTTTCCACAGTTTGGTGACCGTGGCCATTGCTGCTATAAACATTGGGGTACAGATGGCCCTTCTTTTCACGACATCTGTATCTTTGGGGTAAATACCCAGGAGTGCAATGGCAGGGTCATAGGGAAGTTCTATTTTTAATTTCTTGAGGAATCTCCACACTGTTCTCCAAAGAGGCTGCACCAACTTGCATTCCCACCAACAGTGTAAGAGGGTTCCCCTTTCTCCACATCCTCTCCAACACATGTTGTTTCCTGTCTTGCTAATTTTGGCCATTCTAACTGGTGTAAGGTGATATCTCCATGTGGTCTTAATTTGAATCTCCCTGATGGCTAGTGATGAAGACTTCGACTTTTTAAGCAATTTGATGAAGCACTGTAAGTCAAAGTGGAATTCCTAAATTTGTTAACTTCCTGAAGGATCTCAAAAAAGTAGAGTTCCTGAACATGTTGGCTAATTGAACATAATAAAACAAAACAAAACAAAATATAGATCTATATTAACCCAAGCTCTGGCTCATTTTAGTCATGTAATAACTAAATGTATATTCATCGTTCTGAGCTCAATGTGAAAATGTTAGTAATTTACTGTTTTTAAGTGGCTTCTGTTGATGTTAGGTGGTGAGCATAGTTTCTCCATAAGTAAGATTTTCACATATAAATAGACGGTTACCCTATTGACATGTCAGGATTGAAAATGGTGGGGGGAGGCTTATTTTGATCTAAACTTCATTTTTTCTCTTGAGTCTGAGCAGGAAGACAGGTGTACAAGTGTAGGATCTGCCATTTACAAGGAAAGGGAAAGTTTCTTAACCCTCAGAGGTTACACACATATGCACACGCACACACACACACACACACACACACACGTATACAAAGTGTTTAAAATCATGACTGACCACAATAAGCACTTAAGGAATGTTAGTGACACTGTGACTATTACCATTACTATGGGAGGCAACTAAGCCTTTTGAGCACATAATCTACATGTAGAAGGCTCTGTCTCCCCTTATGACTTCCATCCATCCTTTGGTTGTATGGAAAATGAAGTGTGTTGTGACAGTGATCTGAGGGACTTTAAGTAGATCTCCTTCAGTAGATCGTTCATACTGCAGCCAGAATGTAATGGGCTATGAATTGTATGGGATTTGATGAATCAGAGCAGGCAGCTTAGAGGTTTACAGGAAGAAAAATGGACTGTCATCTTGAGGAGAAAGTAGAATCCAAGAAATAATTTGTGATAGAGACCTTTGCATGTGTGGCTAAGGTTTCCCACACCACAGCAGCCTGAGATGAAATAAGTCACATTTGGTTCTCACCCCTACTTCTTATTCTGGGGTCCTCAGCTCCCTGAGAGTATTCCCCTCCATTAATTGTTAAAGTCCATAGAGAGCATTTCACATTTGCACCCTGCCCATATCATGGCAACCATTTTCCCCCTTTTCCTGCTCCAGCCTCTTTGGTGCCATCTACTACCCACCCCAGGTGAGGATGTCTCACTTTTATCCTCTGTTGTTAGAGTCCACAAGGCCAGTGCCAATGTTTGCTCCAGTGGTGATACCACTGCTTCTCTTTTTTTATTTTTTAAATTCTTCCCAGCTTTAGTGAAGTATAATTGACAAACAAAAACTGTGTGTGTGTGTGTGTGTGTGTGGTTATAACATGTTGTTTTGATATATGCATATACTGTGAAATGATTACTATAATAAAAACTAATTAGCATATCCATCACTTCACATATTTACCTTTATTATGCATGTGGTAAAGATATTTAAGATCTACTTTCTTAGCAAATGTCAAGAATGCAATAGAGTATTATTGCCTTCAGTTACCATGCTATAGAGCTTATTCATTCTGCATAAATGAAATTTTGAACTCTTTGAATAACATACCTTCAAGCCCCTAGCCCTTGGCAACTATCTACTTTCTGCTTAATGAGTTTGACTCTTAAATTCTTCATATAAGTAAGATCATAATATGTTTGTCTTTCTTTGCCTGCATTATTTCACTTAGCATAATGTCCTCCAGGTTTGTCAGTGTTGTGGCAAATGACAGGATTTTCTTCTTTTTTAAGGCTACATAATATTTCAGTGTGTGTATATGTGTGTGTGTGTGTGTATGTTTCTCTTCTTTATCCATTGATCCACTGGTAGATACTTGAGTTGTTTCCATTTTTTAGCTATTGTGTATAATACTGCAATGAATGTGAGGAGTGCACATATCTCCTTGAAATACTGATTTCATTTTCTTTGGATATCTATACCCAAGAATAGGATAGCTGGATTTTATACAGTTCTATTTTTAACTTGTTAAGAACTTTCATATTTTTTTCATAATAGCTATACCTCCAGTGCTTCTTTTTTAAAATTTTTTCAATTTATTTATTTTCAGAAAAACAGTATTCATTATTTTTTCACCACACCCAGTGCTCCATGCAATCTGTGCCCTCTATAATACCCACCACCTGGTTCCCCAACCTCCCACCCCCCCGCCACTTCAAACCCCTCAGATTGTTTTTCAGAGTCCATAGTCTCTCATGATTCACCTCCCCTTCCAATTTACCCCAACTCCCTTCTCCTCTCTAACACCCCTTGTCCTCTATGCTATTTGTTATGCTCCACAAATAAGTGAAACCATATGATAATTGACTCTCTCTGCCTGACTTATTTCACTCAGCATAATCTCTTCCAGTCCCGTCCATGTTGCTACAAAAGTTGGGTATTCATCCTTTCTGATGGAGGCATAATAGCGGTACCTCCAGTGCTTCTTGAGGCTGCCATCTCTTGCCACTGGTTTAGCCTCTTGGTACTGGGAAGGGGCGGGTTCTGGGTGCCACTGCCACTACACTGATATCATGGGACTCTAGAAATTTTATTGGCACCCATTCTGCTTAACATTTTTGTTAATGAAAGACACAGAACAAAGTTAGCTCACCAAAATTACAGATTCATGCCACAATTGTAATTTATAAACATTTATTGAGTGCAAAACACCAGACACTGCCAACTGCTGGAGATAAAAAGATGAATTTTGAATGGAATTCACTAGAAGACTATCCAAATTAAAAGAACAGAACTATGGATTAAAACAAACAAAATTGATCGAGGAGTCAAGATGGCAGAGAAGTAGCAGGCTGAGACTACTTCAGCTGGCCGGAGATCAGCTAGATAGCTTATCTAAAGATTGCAAACACCTGAAAATCCATCGGCAGATCGAAGAGAAGAAGAACAGCAATTCTGGAAACAGAAAAACAACCACTTTCCGAAAGGTAGGACCAGCGGAGAAGTGAATCCAAAGCGACGGGAAGATAGACCCCGGGGGGAGGGCCCGGCTCCCGGCAAGTGGCGGAGCAACCGCGCACAAAATCAAGACTTTTAAAAGTCTGTTCCGCTGAGGGACATTGCTCCAGAGGCTAAACCGGGGCAAAGCCCATGCGGGGTCAGCGTGGCCTCAGGTCCTGCAGGGTCACAGAAGGATCGGGGGTGTCTGAGTGTCACAGAGCTTGCGGGTATTGGAACGGGAAAGCCGGCTGCAGAGACAGAGCCAACAGTAAGCTCACAGCTCGGTGTTACCTTGAACCGGTCACAGGCTCGGTGAGCTCGGAGCGCGGCCGGAGGTCAGGCAGACGGG